>NW_026719303.1:0-9859 GCF_029784015.1 Lycium ferocissimum | reverse complement strand
CCACTATTTATATAAAACATAAAAATTCCCTCGATCCAAATACTCCAAAATATTAGTGGACCTTAAAACACCCCAGGGAAATCTTCGAAATAGTTCAAGTTGTCGGGACCTCCTTTATACGGCCCGAAAAAAGTTATACGGACCGTATAAGGGGTTTTTTTAAAAAAAAAATATCCTTTGGAAATCATGTTTTAACCTCTTTGTATGGCCTTTAAAAGAGAAAAGTAAGGGGTATAACTCCCGGATGGAAACTTTTCGTTGATTGTTTGATTCCAACCCTCGGGAACCTTTTTGGGACATAATAGTTCATTAACCATACAATAGGCCCTATACACCTCAAGATATCAAAAAAAATATTAGCTCAATCATGGAAAAACCTTTTGAACACGAATTATTTTTCACTTCCTTCAAAAAACAAATTTCGCATATTCGTAGACTCCAAAATCTTATAACTCTTTGACTATCTAATACATCCCTTAATCTCGTAAGGTTACATAAACACCGAGCCAATTACCCTACCCCAAGGCAACAAATCGAAATTTTTGGGGGAAATGGGTATGATGGTTAGCATGATATAGTGCTGGGATCGCTCGGTCCCGTCAGAAAAAGGGGTTGACATTAATCCCAAACATTCGATGTTTAGACGATTCTAACACTAAATTGTTGTAAAATTCCCCCTATTAACACCCCAAAAACCCAAAAAAACCAAAAAATCCCAATTTTGGGGGTTAGTAAACCCCCAATAATGATGAATGCTTAAAATCATGCTCCTTGTTCTAGTTTCGATAGGGGGCATTTTTACCTTTTTAATGGGAATTAATTTGGAGGGGGTGGGGGAGACGACGAACCTTTTCTTCCTTTGGAGATCTTTGTTATAGTTTGGGGGGTTAGAGGGGGGGTTAAAGTGGGGGTGAAATTTTTTATAAGGTTGGGGGAATTTAGAGGTTGTAACTTTTTGGAGTGGGGATAAGTCGGGGTGGGGGGAGTGTTTTAAAGGGAGAGGTTAAAAGAATGGGTTTTTTTTTTTTAAATTTCCCCGTCAACCACCCTGCTGGTTGGCCGTGAAGTGGCAAATTTTCAAGCGAAAAATTGGCAAAAACCATCCTTTGATTGTAAACCGCGATTAAGTCCCCCCACGGGCCTTGGGACCTTTGTAAAATTTTCAAAATTTGGAGTCTTCCCCCGTGTCACCCCCACTTTACTGGGGTGGGGGGGCCCACCAAATCTTGAAACAAACCCCGAAATTTTAACACTTTAACCGAACTAGGGAAAATAAATACATAAATTTTTTTTTCATAAATAAATCGACATCAAAAGACTCGTGTGAGCATAATAGCATATGGGGCCGGAAACCCTTCCCAGAAAACCTAGCACTCCGACTGTCCAAAGTTAAAACGAACCGTCATCATAGCGCAGTCCCGGCCCACACTCCGGGACAAAGGAGCCCCCCCCCCCTTTTGGACATCCCGATCTGGAATCCCGGTTCACCCGGGCCTGGAAAGCCCCAGAAGGGGGGTATTTACAAGGGCCCATATGTGGAGAAAAAAACCCAAATGGAAAGGCGAGAGCACATCATGGGAAGTTTTGGCCAGAAACATATCATGGGGCCCTCCGCATAGGAACATATCACGTGAAAACGAAGGGGCTGGGAACTATATGAAAAAAGCCCGTCCCATGGGGAAATAACCCAAATATAAGGCCCCGGCGAACGTCTTTCTTGTTTCCCTTACTCATATATATATACATATATACATAAAAAAAATATATCATATTGATTTTAAAATATTTAACCATAATATAACCCGGGTCGCATCCCGTCGGCGATATCATTTATAAATCGGGGGATAGCGTATATAACGCTCCCCCTATTCCTTTTCCCCCGTAAAATATCATATTTCACGTATAAAAACGCTTTTTGCGCCCGGTCTTTCATCATATACATATATTTGTATATACTTTGTAGCGTCATACGCTCGATTTTTGTCGTACATACTTATATCATATATATTTACCGTTATGCGCTCTTTACTTTATACATATATATGTACTATTGGGGTACCAAAATCAATCGGGGTCAAAAAGCAAAATTTCCATGTACCTAGAACCCTTGGAGTATATTTATAATAGTTTTGGGAATATCTAGAAATAGTTTAACATTCTATTTTTTTTTATAGCAAAGTATATCATCTACATATTTAACGTAGGCGCTTTTCTCTCTTTCCTTATCGTTATCGCTATAAGATCACATTCATCAGGGATACATTTGACTGGTGATCCTTTTTATCGTTTGATAATCGGGTCAAGGGTAAAAGTTTTTGGGATTCTCCCAAACAAACGGAAACGATAGGAATATTCGGAAAAATGGGCCCACCTGGGTCAAATAGGGCGCACACAATTTACGTGTAATCGTTTCATGACATTACTTATGAGAGTTTTGAGTAATCGGGGGTCATTTATGCAAGTTCTAGGTCTAAGAATTTCCAAAATTTTACCATTTAGTTCAATTTCGAATGAATAGTGGGGAAATTTTTAAACTTGGATTTCGAGAAAAGGAAGGTCCCCAGGCCCTATCCAACTTATGCTAAGAACCCTAGAAAAAATGAACCCTTTCATCCTCTTTCCGCTCCTTTGCTATTCCAAATTACGTCCATTTAAAATCAAACAAATTGGGCATGTTTACCAAAACTCTTTTTAGGATTCTTAGAGTTAAGTCTTAAAAAAACACCCCTAGAAATTTCGACCTTCCTCTAAAAATTACCATCCTCAAAATTCAATTTAAAAATTTCTATCCCTCACAATCCCAAAATTTAAACCCCAAAAACCCAAAAACAAAAAGCAACTATTCTAGCAAACTTCAACATTAATTTTATTCAATATGATTTAATCAACATACTACTTTTTAAAACCTTCCAATTTCAACAAGAACAATAACAACTAAATTCTCCCATTCAAATCATTAAATAAATTCAATCCCTTTTTTTTTACACCTACACAAGCCTTTTTTTGAATTTTCACCCTTTCCTTTACATTACAACGACAACATTCATTTTCCCTACCTTTCATTTTTTTAACATTACAACAACCAACATACATAAATTATTGCACTCTTTTCTCAACAAAACATACAACGCCCACACCATGCACCCACGGCCCAACCCCAACTTCCATATTTCCATAAATTTTCATCCGTTTCTACTCTACAATATGTACCAAACATCCCTAACTCAATAATCAATTACTAGATAATATTAACTTCACTTTACTCCAAAACACACATATATTAAAAATACAACGCTATTTCCAGTTTTTTCATCCCTTTTATATACTACAACATTCACAATCACCAAACATATGTAAAAGTTAAAACTCACCTTTCTCACTTAGTTCTTCAAAACTTAATGGGGAAAAATTATGAACAAAACTTGGGTTGCCCCCAAAAATCGCTCCATGATGGTTGCATCTTTCCCAAAAGGGTAGAAAACATAGAAGAAAATAATTTTTTTGATCAATTCCTCATGGGCCCAATTTTTTTTTTTGGGGTTCTATATTCTCTCCCTTACTTTTGTTCTTGCTCTCTTGTTAAAATAGACCAACTTATACATATATATATTAAAGGATTGTTCTTTTGTGTTTAAGTCCCCCAATTAACCCTCTTCCCCTTTTTTTCCTTTCAGACTTTTCTTTTCTTTTCGATTTTTTTTTTTCTTTTCGAACTTTTCCCCGGTCAAAAAAACCAAGTGCCTTCCTTAATACACTTTGGTCCCTTCCATTTACACCTTGCCCCCTTTTTAAGACTTTTTCTTTCTTGGGGAGATTACTATTTTTCCCCTTGACTTTCCTTATTATTACCATTTTTTCCCCCAATTCCCATTATTTTCCGCCCTTTGCAAAATTTTTCTTCTTGCCCTTAGCCTTTTTCAAAATTTCCCAAAAACCCTATTCATAAAAACATTCCCCCCGACTCCGACACTAAATTTTTTTAGAACATGTCCCTTAACTTCTCACCATTGTCTCCCAAAATCCGAAGAAAGACGGCCTCCCTTTATGCCCCCTTTGGGTTGGGGCGAACGATTATTTATAGTTCTTTGTAACGACCCCCTTGGGCGTTAGGTGATTTTGAAATTTTCGACGTCGGCTCAAAACTTAAAAACCCCCCCAATTAGACCGGGTTGGGAAATCGGGGGGTGCGAAAAAAATGGGTCCGGGGCCCCCCGTTGGGCCCGGGGCCTAACCGGCCCCCCGGGGGGCCCCAACGGGGTGGACGGGGGTATAAGGGTTTCCCATATCCCCGGTCGGCGGTACCCCTAAAACGTTCTGGACACCCCGGTTACAAATGACTCCTATTTAAGGGACATTTAGGGGTTTGGCCTTTTCCAAAAAAGTGTCCCCGCCCTGAACGGTTTTGGAGCCAAAAAAAATGTTTTTTTGGGGGGTTTCCCCACCTTGTTCCATCATTCTCCAGTATTGATTCTCAAAAGGTCGTTTGTCTGAATATAAATAGGTATCTCAAAAATCTTAAGTTCCCAAAAAAATGAATATCGGGCTTCGATATAAACCCTGAATTTTTCCTTGTTCATTTCCCAAATAGGGTTTTTAATCAATCATTTCTCCTTAAAACACAAATAAGCCCCCACTTTGGATCTTGAGAATTGGTTTCTTGAAAATAAGCCTAAACCCTCCCCAAACCCCACGTTGTGGGATTCACTGGGTATGTTATTGTTGTTGTTGTTGAAAATAAGCCTAAACTGGAAAATTGACCAAGCTAGTGACTCGAATATGGTCATGATTGTCCTAAATAAAGGTTGATTTCTCAACTAGCATAGTGAATGTGAATCTAAAGGCGAATAGATTCCATATCTACCTTATTAATGTCAGGTCATCGATAAATGCGCTAGAGGTGAATGCTACCTGTGGTCTCAGCTGGTGTCTCAAACTTCTTCGTGGTTACGCTATGGTGGCTAAGTTTAAGAATCAATGGATATTCATGGCACCTCGCTCGGCCGGAGGTAGGTTATGGCCCTTTTTCTAGACCCTGTTAGTTTTCCGTTTTGTTGGTAGGGGAAAACGAGAACGAGCATAGGAAATCGGAGTTTTGGATGGAATTTGGATAGTATTGTTGTGTAACTTATTTGTTCGCTCTTGGTCGTAGACTCCTTAGGTATTGATGTGATTTTTCTTGATTATCTGGATTTATCTGGCTGGGAGTAGCGGATGGAATCTAATTTTGTGCCTAATCAGGGAAAACTTTCGTAATACGATTATTTGTGGCAATCTAAAGCTCATGGGAGGATAAAATGTACTATGATTGTGATCGAGTTCTAGATAAGTGACAGTGACTGAGCAGGGTGACATTCTTGCTCTAAGCTAATAGGCCGATTTAGAAAAAATGGAAAGATGAATATTAACCGATTGATCTATCGGTACGGACTAGCCACCCCGTGCAAGGTGTAAATTTTCCCATTGTGATAGTTGATGCCATAAGTAGTTAGTAGATATCAATTCCCGTGTTATCATCTTTTTTGGAGATAGAATTGACATACCGTTGTTGGTATTTGAACTATGACACCTTGTTGGCATACCTGTGTACTTGGAATATTAATATATTGTTGGCATACCAATGGGTTTTGATATGATACATTTGGGATACCCTTTTCGGTACTTGTGATATCAACTTGATTTTGATGATTGACATACGCATTGCACGCATTCTCACACATTCATGATGCATGGCCCATACCTGGGGAAAGATCCAAATCGTTGATTATATGAACCGATATTTGATAAACTCTTTTACTTGAGTGATTGTGAGAAGGCCGATGTCCGAGGTTCAATTCCAAAATCATTGATTATATGAACTGACACTTGATAAACTATTTTACTTGAGTGACTGTGAGAAGGCCGATGTCCGAGGTTGAATTCCGGAATCGTTGATTATGTGAACTGATACTTGATAAACTCTTTTACTGGGTGATGTGAGATGACCTATATCCGATGATCTATCTCGATTGTTGTGCATGCCGATTTTGATGATATCCCAAAATCGTGATTAGTGCATGGACTCGGTCCCCGGGTGGGCCGTAAGACATGTTATATCCATTTTATACATCGGATAGTTTAAGCTAATCACAATAGTTAAGGACAAGACTATTTTGAAATACGAGGTTAGAGACTTTTAACCTTCGATGTCGTCTTAATGCACAAGTTGCTTATAAATTTTATTGGTATGGAAATATCAAGCGAGATTAAAGATTAAGAAGCTAAATATTTCATGAAAAGGCCACATGTGGCCGGTCTCACCCATGGCTTGGCCAAATTTGATTGACTCAAGCCATGAGTGGCATGTGTCCACCTTGTATGAATTATATATATATGATAATTGATGACAAAGCAAGACAATTATTCATCATTTCACAACTTAAGAAACTTAGAGAAGAGAGGAGAAACATTCGGCCATGGCTAGCCGAAAATTTGTGCCATGAATATTGATCAAAAAATAATTTTCTTCTAGTATTCTAACCAATTGGAAGGTCCTTAGTAACGTGGAGTAGTTTTTGGAGCAATCAAAACATCCATTTTTGCAACTTACAAACCCTAGCCAAGTTGAGAGTTAAGTGGAAAAGGTAAGGTTTAATCTTCTTTTGCATGTATTATGGATGGTTTGAACGTGTTGTAGTGTGTAGAAATGAATGAAATTCATGGAACCATATGTGTAGATGTTGAGCCGTGTAGGCGTTCTATGTAGGAATGATGAACTAAATTTACTTAGTATTTTTGGTTGTTGTTGTTGTGGATTCTATGATGCAAATGAAGGTTTAATGGTTCAAGTTGAGTTGTAATTGTTTTTGGGCTGTTGATGAAGATAATGATGTTAATATAGTTTCTTGCATTTGTGTAAATGATGTTGTTAACGTGTGGTTGTTGGCATAGTTCACGAATTTGGAAGAAAAAATGTGTTGTGTTGCTTTCTTGTCGAGTTTGGAAGATTTCTGTGGTGTTGTATGTTGTTGGCTGTTTTGAATATTGTGCGGTTGTCCAAGTGTTCTCGAGTCTTGTTTGAATGGTCTCGGTTAGTACTTGAACGTGTGATCATTGGTGTTGGCTTGATTGTATGTTGTTGACTGAATGTAATTGGAATGCCAGTCGAATTTTAGAAAGGAGTTACTAACGTTAGAATGCTTTTTGAATTAATTGTTGATGTTGTTAATATGGTTTTTTATTGTTTTTGATGATTTGGTAGTGGAATTCTGGTTTGTTGAATTTATAAAGGAAATTCCCAATTTTCTATAAATGAAGTGCTGCGGGTTGGATTTTTAAAGTACCTATAGCTAATTTTTGGGTATCTAATGACGTTGTTGTAATTTTGGGGAAGCCGAGACTTGTTCGGATTAAATGGGCGGAAAAGGGATAAAAACCTATCCTTCTTTTTTTTGGCATGTCTTAGGGTAAGTGAGTCGTGGCCCTTTGGGGTAACTCTATTCGTAAGTTCCGAGCATGTTTACGACTTTATTCACTTCTTGATATTAGCATTCTTAATAATTGAGCTATTGCCCCCTTTTGTATGTTTGGGATAGTACATGATGCATGAGAGACCCCTATTTAACCCATTTTGGCATTGGGGATATTCCGGAATTGGGGTTGGGCAAGGCTATCTTCCGACTTTGCTTTAAAGGGATAAAGGATATTCATCTTTTTATTGGTTGGAGTATTAAAGGGAAAATTTGGGAAAGGAAAAATTGGGAAAAAAAGGGAAAAAAAATTTTGAAAAACAAATATGTGGCCGTGGGGATGGGACCCCTGGTAGCAAATTTTTTTAACCCAAAAGGGGGGGTTTTTTCAATTTTAGGGAATTAAAAATTTATTATTAAAAATTAAAATAAATTAAATTTAAAATAAAAGCATGCAACAAGCCCCTTATTTTAAGGAAAAAAAAAAAAAAAAAAGAACCTTAGTAGGCCGGGTTTTCCATGAAAAATTAGGGAAAAAAAAAACTTCAAATTTTCTCCAATTAAAGGTCTAAACCGGGAGGGGTTTTTGGAGGCAAAACATCCGTTTTTGCAATTTACAATTAAGTGGTGAAGTCAAATGAAAAGGGAGGTTTAATCTTGTTTACATGTTCTTATGATGGTTGGGTTTTGGGATGTGTAGAAGGGGATGAAATTCATAAGGTGTATTTTAATTTCGAATATTGGTGTTTTTTTGGCAAGTGTTACATGGGCATTTTTGCTATTCAAATTTTGAAGTAACCTTGATTTACAAGGAATAAGGTTATGTTTGGATTTTTCTTGATGTTGGTATGCCGGTTTTGGAAGTTGAAGGGGAAACCCCGGAGAAGGCCAAAGGGAAAAAATTGGGTTTTTAAATTTATTTTTACAAAACGAGATTTTAGCCAAGGGGTCAAGGAAAAAAATGAAAATTTAGGCCCAAGAGAGAGGGTGGCCCCATGAATGGGCCCAAGTCCACCAAATAATAAAATTTCCATGTGCCAAACATGTGACTAGTCAAGGAAATATATATATAGTGGTTATCTCTAGAAATTTCAAAAAAAAATAAAAAAAAACCAAGAAAAAAAAAAAGAGAGGCAATGGGGCAGAAAAAAAAAAAGGGGAAAAAAAAAAATTTTGGGAGCTTATTTTTGGTTAAAAAAAAAATCCATCTCTTTTGGAATTACTACTAAGCTCAAGCCCTCTCCCGGTATAATTTTCAAGGCAAAAAAGAGCTTCCTTTGGCAAGGGGAAAAAGTTGGAAAAAGGTAAAATTTATGTTCTTTTTGTTAGGAAGATTTAAAAGGTATAAGTGAAATTGCAAGGAAATCATGGATTTTGGAGTTGATGTGGGAAGCCGTGTATGGTGTGTGTGTATATGGCCGTATGTAGTATGTTGCTGGGATGATTAGTTGAATTTGGTGTTGTGTTTTAGTTGTTTATGAGGAATTTTTTGGAAATGAAAGTTGAATGAATTTGGGGAAGTTGGAAAAGTGGATGTTGGCCGTGTGGTATAAGATTAATGAAAATGAATTAATTTTGTTTGAGTTTAATGGTTGTTATAGCCTTGTGAGGTAGATGGAAGAATAAAGGGTTTTAAATTAACACAAGAGTTGGGTTTTTGTTGGTTTTGAAAATATGCGATTTTATTATAGTTTATGTAATTATGGAAAATAATGGTTAAGGTGCAAATTATGATTTGTGTTAATGAAATTGGGGAAAACAAAAAAAGTAAAGGAAGCTTATGTTGAAAGTTGGGAATTTTTTGGGGGAATTATGATTTTAGTGAAACTTTTTATAGTTTGTGAAATAATTTAAATGCTTTTTGGGATTTGAATGGTCTTGAATTAGTAAATGAATATGGAAATATTGATATTAGTTGGAAAGTTTAAGTTGGGGAGAAGTGGGTTTTCTTTTGTAAAAAGGAAAACTTTTACTTCGTAATGTGATTGTAATTTTTTTTGTTGGTGTTGTTGTTGGCTTGTTGTTGGGTTTTCGAGCCGAACAAATTCTGGGGGGCCCCATTTATAGGGGAGGTGCTGCCAAAAATTTTGATAGCTAAAAGTAAACCCAAGAGTGAAATGTTAACTCTCATGAATAGTAACTGGGAAAGATGACCATTTTGGATTTCAGAAAGGGTGAAAATTGGGGAAGCGTAAGGCACAACCCAAAGGGATGTAAAGTCTTGCCCTTTTATTCTTTTGGGATGTTCATGGTATTTGGGGCCCCGATCGCACCCTTTTTATACCGAGATTGAAAATAGCGCAAAAACCCTTCGAATATTGATTCATTCTGGCCCTTTATCCAAAATTGCAATATGTGCCAATTCCTAAATGGAATCGGGAAAGCCCTAAGCGTCATGGGGGGCCCAAAACGGT
>NW_026719302.1:0-11473 GCF_029784015.1 Lycium ferocissimum | reverse complement strand
TACGTTTGGCCTCTTTGGAATTTTCATGAACCTTGTGTAAAATTACCGTTTTGCCCTTCGACTTTTCTCAATATTACCACTTCGCCCCTAACCTTCCACATTATTTCCATTGGTCATTTTGCAGATTTTTTTTTTACCATGGCCTTTCCAAATCTTTCCATACTACTAATGTTCATAAATAATATTCCTAGCAACTCGTACATTAAAATAATTCTTAAAAATGATCTTGTCCTTAACTTGCCACGACTTTCTCGAATTATCCGAATGTATGAAATACGGGATATAACACGCATGATCTCGAATTGGCCGCAGTTATTCATGCATTGAAAATATAGAGACATTACTTGTATGGCGTACACGTCGATAGCTATACAGATCATAAGAGTCTCCAATACATCTTCAAACAAAAGTATGAGTCAAACCTCGCGCAGGTAGGTTAGAATTATCAAGGATTATGATGTTGATATTTTATACCACCCCGGAAAAGCTAATGTAGTCGCCGACGCACTTAGTCGCCGTTCAATGGGCAGCTCATGTGAAGTTCCTCCAGAGAAGAAAGAGCTGATTCATGGACTCCACCAGTTGGCGAATCTTGGAGTGCGTGTGATCGATTCAAAGATGCAGAATCGTAGTCGAAATCCGCGCTCATCCTTGGACGCAGAAATAAAAGAGCGTCAATGCGAGGACCCCAAATTAGAGTATTATAAAGGTGTGAAATTTCCAAAAGAAGGGTCATCGTTTGAAGTTTCGACGGATGGGGTTCTCAGGTACCAGAATAGACTATGTGTTCCGAATGTAGTAGACTTACGTCGCCGGATCTTAGAGGAAGCTCATTACTCGCGGTATTCTATTCATCCGGGAACGACAAAGACGTACCGTGATCTCAAAATGATGTACTGGTGGGACGGCATGAAAAGAGACATAGCAGAATTTGTGGCCCAATGTCCAAATTGCCAGCAAGTAAAGGTAGAACACCGTGCTCAGATTATCGCAAACGATGGAAATTCCTACGGGAAACGGGAGGTTATTAATATGGATTTCATTGTAGGATTGCCCCGTTCCCGAGGCAAATATGATTCTGTATGGGTGATTGTGGATAGATTGACAAAAGCAGCTCACTTTCTCCCAGTCAAAACTACATATTCAGCTGAAGATTATGCAAGGTTATATATCAAGGAAATTGTGAGGCTTCATGGAATTCCAATATCTATCATTACAGACAGAGGAGCACAATTTACAGCCAAGTTCTGGAAATCCTTCCAAGAAGGTCTAGGCACTCAAGTAAAGCTCAGTACGGCATTTCATCCGCAAACTGACGGACAGGCCGAACGCACTATACAGACCTTGGAGGATATGCTGAGGGCATGCGTTTTAGATCTTGGTGGTAGTTGGGATGACCACTTACCCTTAATCGAATTTGCCTATAACAACAGTTATCACTCCAAACATCAAAATGGCTCGTGTGAAGCTCGTATGGAAGGAAATGTAGATCTCCGATCGGATGGTTTGACGTTCTTATAGTTGGGCACGGATAGGCCCCGAATTAATTCAACAAGCGGTGGAAAAAGTCAAGGTGATCCGAGAACGGCTATTGACAGCTCAAAGTCGCCAAAAGTCCTATGCGGACAACCGCCGGCGAGGCCTAGAATTTCAAGTCAATGATTGGGTGTTCTTGTTGTCGCCACGAAAGGGGTGATGAGATTGGCAGAAAAGGAAAAGTTGTGTCCGCGATATACCTGCGACCCTACAAAATCGTCCGTAAGGGCGGGTCAAGTAGCATACGAGTTAGACTTGCCTTCGTAGCTCGAATTAGTCCACCCGCATTCCATGTTTCAATGCCCGCAAATGCGTCGAGGATCCTACAAAGATTGTGCCCGTCAATGATGTTCAAATCAGCGTAAAAGCTAACTTATGAAGATGTCCCTATCGCCATATTAGGCAAAAGTGCAAGTACTGAGGCTTCGAATAAGGAAATAGCTTCGTGAAAGTCTTATGGAGAAATAACAACCGAGAAGAAATGACTTGGGAAGCAGGAGAAAGATGAAATCCGCATACCCGCACCTATTTCAACCCCCGTAAGAGATACATGATGAAACATCGGACAATAAGGTATGTATGCTTTACTTTTACGTATATGGGTCGTGTGTGGCCAATCTATATTGTCGTTGTGTTGTAGCCCCGTGAGGCAATGATATTATGGGCTGTTGACATTGTAGACAAAAGATGTACAAATTACAAAGGAAACTCTGGCGAAATTTTTCTAGAATCCTCGATAACTCAACATTCGAGGACGAATGTTCCAAAAGGGGGGGAGAATGTTACACCTTAGAAAATTCCCCTTACCGTACAGTGAACAAACTCAGGAAAGACATGACATACACGAGGTTTAGACAAGTAAGAAATAGTACGTGATGGTCCTAATTAAGATTCTCAAAGACATTAAACTTGTTTAAGGAAAGAAAGTTGTTAAGAGAAGTGAGTCGTAAGTTAGTATGTCGGATGAGAATTATGAGTATTGAGTGAATGGCGTATAAATGATGCCCCAAGAAAAGTCATAACGTCCCTTAGAATGGTATTGAAGTGTTGAACAAGTGTTAAGAAGGTTCCATAAGGATCGAGATCAAACGAGTCGACGAAACGAACCTCGGAAAATCAAACATACGGCCAAACATACGGCCGTATATAATCTACATCGGCCGTATGTCCACCGTAGATTTAGCCCAAATTGCCATGAGCCACTAGACCAAATATACGGTCCAACATACGGTCAAGAGATTTTATACGGACCGTATGTTGGTCCGTATCTTTCTAGTCGGGCCAACTCCAATTTTAATAAGCAGGTCCTTTTCCATTTCATTTTTCATTCCCACTCCACGACTTCATTCCTCCACACCTCTAGAACCTTCCCAAAATATCATTTACAAGAAAAACTAAGGGAACCAAGAATCAATAACAAGATTTGAGAAGAATCAAGCCTATGAAACTCCATTAAAGTCATCTATATCAAGGAATCCCAAGAAAGAAGAAATAGGGTTTTGTGCTAGAAGGTGTATTACCATTCAAGAGTTATTCCTCTATCATTGAAGGTAAGTTTCATGAACTTTACATGCTATTTGAAGTATTATTGAGTCAAGATTCATGGATTGTAGAAGAGTACAACAAATGGGTCATTAAATGGATGAATAATGTCCTTAGTGATTAGTAGTGGATTGAATCATGGAAATGAATATGTTGATGATATAAATGTGTTATAAATGACCTATAGAACATGAAATGAGCATTGGATACGAAAGAATACGACGATGGATTTTTAGCCATGATTATGGGAAATTGAAGTGAGATTATAAAATGTGAGTCATGTGAATGAACTACGATTGTTGTTAATGATATTGTGATGATCGTTCAGTATGATGGAGGTTGATATGGAACATGGCGGAAAGTAGTAGAAACAAAGGAAATGCTGCCCAAATTTCTCTAGCTTTAGTAAGTACGTTTTCGTGATTGTTTAGCTAACGACGACGCGAACTCTCTTGAAGGTAAGGACAGGACATCGAAGGAGAATGAGCAAGCTATAAAGTGACTAAACGACAAAGGTATGCGAGGGCATTACCCTTCCTTCCAAGGCATGAATCTTAAATACAATTTCCCCGTTCCTTCACGGATCTTTTATGTTCCTAGAGATGAAATGTCTACGTCCATGAGTAACGAGACCGGATAAGAAATACGCTATGAACGCAATAAAGACTCGTAGACCACGATATAATGCTCTTTTATGAGATCAATGATGAGGATCACGATCCATTGGCATTTCTTCTTATATGTACTCGCCTTAAATCGTAAAATTCCTCCAAGGCGAGATATGACTCTTATGCTATTCCATAACATGACCGGGGGTTTACGACCTTACGTCACCCCGACATAAACCTAGCCGCTCTCAAGCTTAATATATGTGTACGTGTATGTAACTAAGAATGTTAAACTATGGTAAAATCGTGATAAGCCACGATATGTCTATGAATTGAATGTTAATGGTGACAAGTGTATGAAATGCATGGTATGTGTGATAATATGATTCCACCGCGCCACTTAATTGGCGGGACATGTCACCGCTACATTACGGCGGTTGCCATGGTTCCACCGCACCGAGAAAAGTATGGACATGTCACCACTAGCTGGCTGCACAGATGGTTACCCGACGCGGGTAACGACATAATGACGTGTGATTGATGTAACGATGCTTGCATGCTATGATAATGTATGTGATGTATTTATGTATGATGAACGTACGCGAAACTCGGGTTCATATGTAAAGATGGTACGGAGTTATGCCCTCATCTCATGATTTACGATTTCCGGGTTATGTTTGTTTCATTTCGCCTTACATACTCGCGTACAATGTTCGTACCGACGTCCCTTTTCCTTGGACGTCGTGTTCATGCCCACAGTAGGCAAGAGACGTGCCGATCCCTAGGAGTCGGTGGTTGATTTGTGAGCACTCCATCGTCCGGAGGTGCTTTGATTATTCTTTTGGCACATATTTGTATATTCACATTTTGGGCACGACGGATCCCGTCCCGTCTATATGTTTAGTATTCCATTAGAGGCTCGTAGTCACGTATGTGCGGGTAGTATGGCCCCATGGTCTCCATGTATACGTACGTGTATTTGTATATATATTATTTTGATAGCCGAAGGGCTTATGTTTATAAAAGTTAACGTATCTCGAAATGACGTTATATGATTACGAGTATATAGTATGAATGATGCGTATAAGCGGTAATATGAGCGGTTCCTATGGTCACCCCTGATAAGACTCCGTCGCGGCCCGTAGCTCCTGGGCCGTCGACAGAGATCATATCATAACTTTGGCTACCTTCTCACCGGCTTTACTTATTTTCATAACAATCCTCGTTATATTCACATTATATCGTATTCGTATCTTATTCCTACTTCTTAACCTTACTCCTTTTTCCGATCCACTTTATCCTTATCGTTCCGTTGTCGCCTTATCTATTCATTCGTACCCGTTACGCTCTTTTCTCGGGTCGGCCATACTCGTAACTTAGTCAAATCTTATCATTGTTATTGGCATGACTTTCCAAGACATATTACAAACTTATATCTTATTCTTCCTTTATTTTAAAAATTTCCCCTGCAGTAGCTTTCCTCTCCGAATCGTTACTATCTCAAAACCTCGTACACGTAAAATACCAACAATGCCTCACGGGCCAACACATATATATGTATATCATACCATATCGCAGCCCACACAGGTGGCCCTAATATCATCAACAAGACAAAAATAATGGACATACCTCGTATGCCAACTCAAACAGCACCTGTTACACTTTCTTGTTTGCTTTTCCTTTTAATCTTTCACTTGTATCTCAATCGTACCTCGATATCTCGCCCGACATATATCTTTCATGCCTTCGCTTACCTGCGTGCTTTGTGATTTCCAATGTCGCTAATCATTTTCTTCTGTTGCTGCCCTTCTCCTGCTGAATTCGAAGGTTAGCATACGGAATCTCATTTCCTATAACTTGGCCTCTACGCACGATCTAAGGAGGAAAGAAGAGTAACCATCCTAGATGCCCCGTAGCCTCCTCGTTTATAACGTGGCGCGCTTCACACCATAAACAGGACTCTACCGGACACGACTTTACAGACAACCCCTAGGACGAACCGCTCTGATACCAACTTGTCACACCCTTAATCCGATAGGGTGTGATGGGCACCCGACCCTTACCTAGGGCCAAGCGAACCCGCTGACTCTTATGACATTCATAATGTTATATCCCGCATTTTTGTATATTGGGACAATTTGGTTTAACTATGATAAGTTAGGGTCCAAACCATTCCGGATACGTAGTCGAGACTTTTGACCTTCGATTTTATTTTGAGACATAAGTTGTTCATGAACTTGTTGGTATGGAACACTTAGGAAAATTTGGGACCAAAATTGGAATTAGTGGAACTTGAAAATCATGCATTTTCCATGGTCTTAGCCGTGTGGAATTGGAGTGGTGCCCACCCATTTTGTGTTCAATTCTAATTGCTCCAACACATTGGTGTGGGCCATAGACACATGTACAAGTCTTGCTAGTATACAAAAGATGACTTCTAAGTCATCCAAGTTCATTTCTCAACACTTAGAAAATTAGAAGTTGAAGAACCCACAAAAGGAGGCTCTCGGCCAACCCAAGAGAAAAATCAACTTTCATTCAAGACCTTCCAAAATTATTTTGTTGATGCAAACCCACTATTTTGAGGTCCCTAAGTAGTGTGAAAGTGTCGTTGGAGCGATCAACCCGCTAGTTTTCATTATCGCAAACCCTAGCCTCTTGTGGAGTTGAAGAAGAAAGGTAAGAATCAATTATGTTTTATGTGTTATAAAGGTTGTATGCATGTTGTAGTATGTTAAAATGGATGAATATCATGAAAAATAATATGTTGGAAGTGAGTTGTGTGCATGGTGTGTTCTAGCCGTGCAAATGGGTGTGTTGTGTGGTGTTGAAGCTATGAATTAAAGCTTAGTTAGTATGTTATGATCATTGTAGGGTGAAGAATGAATGAGAATCATCAATATGTAGATATGTTGTGTGTTGGCCGAGAATGATCATGGAATATGACAAAGAACGCATTAATATCGCTTAACGTTTTAGTCGTTGTCGTTATGAATTCTATGTTGGAAATGAATGTTTAATGACTCAAATTGATGTTGTAATTGTCGCGGACTGATTTGGAGGTTGTTGTATATTTAATGTAATTTGTATATTGATGAGAATAGCATTGTTAGAATGTGAATTGTGGATGCAAATCATGATTTGAAAACGAGAAATGTGTTAAAGTGAGGTTCTCGGGTTTGGGGACCGATTTCGGTGGATTGGAGAAATTGTTGAATTGTTGAAAGTGTTATATGAATTGCTTAGAATGTCTTTAAATATTGTTGGTATGGGTTCGGGTTAATAATTGAATGTATAAGCGTCGATGTTGGCTTAAAGGTAAGCCGTTGAATTGAATTTATGAATGTTGTTGAATGATGGAAAAGAGAGTTATTAATGTTATATTACCTTTCGGATTGATTATGGATGTTGCTAGGTTGGTTGTTGTTGTTGTTGATTGATTGATGGGTGAGTTAAATTCTCGGGGTGGCCTATTTACGGGAAATGCCGCCCAAATTTCGTAGAATTAAGGGCGAAATTGGAATTAAATGCCCAAAATGTCTCTAGCTAATGTTTGGCATCTTATGGCTTATTTGTAGACCTTGGGCAGCCCGAGACGTAGGTTGGATTTAGCTTGAGTTTGGATCATATTGGAGAGCGTTTGAGGTATGTAAAGCTCAACCTTCCTTCTTTGGCATGCCTTAGTTAAAATAGGCTATGACACGAGCCTCGAGGAAACTCTATTCTCGCAATCCGAGCATGTCTATGATACGCATTTGTTTCTTGATATTCATATGTTGATGTTATGAAATATTGATCCTATTTCCTTGGAATTATTGATTTGTAAAGGTTGCATGAAAGTTGGTTTTTAAAGAGTTTATTCTTTAACGATTCTAAAACTACGAACGCCCATAATTTCACAAGAAAAGCTCGGATTGCTTTGAAATTTTCGTAGAGGGTTGTATGATGTAGGATGAGTATGTCTTCCATAGGCGGGCCCAGCTCGGGTCCACACCCTTCCGTGGGTCCCGCGACGCTCCTTTATGCAAATTTCAACAACTTTTGAAAGAAAATGTTGTAATTATTATTCCGATTTCAAATATGACTATTTTACTTATCTTTTGGATTTATGACAATGATTTTATGCATATGATTCCTCACGACTCCGCTCGTGCATTCTGTTATATCTTTCGCCGAGTCCCGGCCGGCTTCGTTGTCGTGCACATTATGATATACTCCGGTGTTATGGCCGTGTTTATGGTTCACCGAGCTCCTCGCTCGAGGGCCAAGTTCCGCTATTTGGTGTTATGCCGTGTGTGGCGATATGCCGTGTATGATATGTGACGGGATACGGAGATTTGAAACTATCCGGTGTTATCGTGTTATGGCGCCATCGACAAAGGGCGACCATATTTTCTGTGCCCTATGCATGATTTATATTTTGAAAGTAACATTCTGATATTTTGGAAATGCATTTACTTTCTGTACCTCTATTTGATTATGACTCAGATTTGTATACCACATTTTCTGCTTTGCATACTCAGTACATATTTCGTACTGACCCCCTTTCTTCGGTCGCGTTTCATGCCTCGCAGTACGCACGCACCGTTTGGTGATTCACCCGTTTAGGACACCCTCTTCTCGCTCGTCGGAGTGCTCTCTTATTCGAGCCATATTTTGGTATATATTCGTCCGTTGCATTTGTACATATTTATTCGGGGGTACGGCGGGGCCCCCGTCCCGTCTTATGATTCCGTTTGTCCGTTCGCAGGTCCGTGGATATGTACGTGTGGTTATGCCCATTCCGTACGATTGTGTTTGTATGATATATGTTCGGGCGATCCCATTCGCCATGGCAGCCTCGTCGGCTTGCATTTGTGTATGTTTTTTGGGTCCGATGCGCCATTTGATAGCCTTGCCGTCTATTGATATATATTCGGTTGTGTTTGAGATTTGTTTGAGACAGCGTTTGATATTTATGTCCGTATAAGCCATCTGTTTGCGACTCGGATTTATGAATGTGTTTGGGGTGCCCAACTCGGGCACTAGTCACGGCCTACGGGGTTGGGTCGTGACACATAATCATACTGGGCCCTTAGCCATAACATAAATACATAACGGAAGTTTTCGGAAAGTCAGATATGCTTTTCATCTTTTTCAAACAAATAAAATTTGTAACATATGAAACTTATAACACAATGCGTAATAATACATCGGCTTACATAGCCGCTTACATAACCGACATCTTATACCCACGACAATCGTCGCAAAGTCTCTAACACGGAACATGAAACCATAACATAATACTCGACTGGCAAAGACTGAGCAAATGGAGCTCGCCAATCCCGCCGGAACATCTTTACGCTAAAATCTTCACCCTCACTCCGGTGTACCTGCGCGGCATGAAACGCAGCCCCGAAGAAAGCGGGTCAGTACGGAATATGTACTGAGTATGTAAAGCATGAAATATAATAAGCAGGATCATACCTGTCACGACCCGAACTACGGGCCGCGACGGGTATCCGGGGCTAACCACCGAACACCGCTCACTTTACTGCTTATCTGCTATCATTCATACTATATGCTCATATCATATAAAAACTGTTATTTTCTGAAATACATTTACTTTTATAAACATAGGCCCTTCGGCTATCAAAATAATAATATACATGCACATACACAAAAGCCATGGGACCAGACTACCCACACTGCGTATCTACGAGCCTCTACTAGAACACTGAACATATCGACGGGACAGGACCCCGCCGTGCCCGAAATACATGTACACAAAATGGTGTCTCGAATAGCACCTCCGGAATAAAGGAGGGCGTCTGCAACTCCGCTGATGGCTACTGCGAATCGGCACCGTCCCCCCTCGTCTCGTGGGCATGAACACAACGTCCAAAGACAAGGACGCGCACGAATATTGTACCGAGTATGTGTGTGCATGAGCAAAGAATGATGGAGAAACATAACGGTAATATGTGAGATAACATAAGATGGGAGACATTAACATTCTCTTCATAATACTTACCTGCTTTCCGTAGGGACATTCCATGTTCTATTTCGTGCTCGTATACAAACATTCATATCTTTTACTTACTTACCTTTCGTATCTAGTCTCCTGTCATACTCATGCTCGTATCACGTGCTTCGCATATACATGGCCCCTTACTCGGCACTCACATGGTATTGATATATCCGTATTCTAATCACTATCTTGTACATAGCATAAGCGTACTCGTAAAGATATCATATACTTATCTCATTCGTACTCACATGAATGTGATGCATATGGTATAATTATGCAGGTAACATAATCGTATTCGTAACGGTGTCATACATGTAGCATACTCATACTTCTATAGATTAGTATCATTCGTACTCGGCCCCGTCGGCTCGATGGAATCGCTAGCATACTTACTCGGCCTCTCTCGGCCGATGACACACTTGGTATACGTACTCGGCCCTCTTGGGCTCGATGGGATCCCCGGTATGCGTACTCGGCCCTCTTGGGCTCGATAGGCTTTAGGATTATACGTACTCGCCCTCATGGGGCCGATGGGTTTAGCGATACGTACCTCGGCCCTCGCGGGGCTCGATACATACATATATACATATATATCACATAGGTATCATGGACCTTAACATATCTAGTCATCATCTTGCATTCATCATAAACATACATACACTTATCATAATGTCGCATCTATTTATACACATTTGATCATTATCCGTATTCGGCCTCATAGGCTCGACAGCATATCGTATTCGGCCACGAGAGCTCGATCACATCACATATATCTCATATCGTACGTGCATCATCATATCGTCATAATACATATATTTATGCATACATACCATATACTCAACATCGTACATCTTGTAGATTTATGATTATGGATTGTCTTATAAGCATATCATGGTTCTATCGTAACTTAACATCACTATCATATATGCATAATCGTAATAACCCTCGAATTACAGTATGGTATAATAATCACTAATATGCTCATCATAGTATGCTTACCATAACATGCGTATCATAACATGCTTATCATAATTCATCATAAAGACTCTTAGCTTACTATCATCATTTTCGCATTCAACTCATGTCTCTTATTTCAGATAGCTATTCGTGAGCTTAGGACTCTTGACTTTCTTGGAGATGGGACATTCGTAGAGAGAGAGATTTCATGCCATAGAAGTCATGCCTTGGAAAGAAAGGGCTAAGCTTTACATACCTTTGTCGTTTAGCTTATTCTATCGCTTGCTCGTTCTCTTTAGTGCTCTCGTTTACCTTCAATGGAATTCGTATCAACATTAGCTATATAATCGTGAAATCATACTTACTAAGGCTATAGAAATTTGGGCAGCATTTCCTTTGTTTATACTACTTTCCGCCATATTCCATATCAACTCCCAACATTCGTAATAATCATCATGATATCACTAATAACAATTGTCATTCATTCATATGATTCGCATTTCATAATTCACCTAAATTTCCCATAATCATGACTAAAAATCCGTCGTCGTATTCTTCGTACCCAATATTTATTTCATGTTCTATAAGTCATTTATAACACATTTATATCATCAACATACTCATTTCCATGATCCAAGCCAATCGTTATATCCCGTATTTTGAGTAACGGGACAATTTGAGTGAACCATGAGAAGTTAGGGTCAAGGCTATCCCGAGAGACCTTCGTGGTTTTAAAGACTTAAATTGCGTATGATTTCCATGTCTTGAAAATGTTAAAAACAACACTTGAAGGAATTTTCCATAATTAGTGTTTAGCCAT
>NW_026719301.1:0-17669 GCF_029784015.1 Lycium ferocissimum | reverse complement strand
AGTAAATTCTTACCTTGTTCTTCAATTCTTCACTTGGCTAGAATTTTCAACTATATGAATATAAGTTATTCTTGCTCCACCAATCACCCCACTTTGCTTAGGACCCTTCATGGATTGTTTGGCTATGAAAACAAGTTGGAAGCTTTCTCTCTTCCTCTTTTCTTTTTTTTTCCTTTTCTCTCTCGGTTTCTCTTCCTCTCAAAGGGCCGAATGGCCTCTTTCTTGTTTTCTCTAATTTCTTTTGGTTCTCTCTTGAATTCTCTAGATGAATACATGGCCCCTTATTTATTTACCACGTGGAAATTAATTTTCCATGGGCTTGGACTTAACCTTGGCCGGTTGGGCCTCTCTTTCTCCTTCTCTTTTTTAATTCCAAGCCCAATTATTCCATGTCCATTCCTTGTATTTCATGCAACTACTTTTCCTAATTCCAAATTTACCCTTCGTCTTCTTCCATAATTCCACGAAACATATCGCGAATTCTCCTTTATGCCCTTGACCTTTCTTAATAATTCCGCCTCTAAATTCTTCATAAGCCATTTGTATGCTTAACAAAATGAAAATAGGGCCTTGCTTGTCGTCCTCCCGCAATTGTCTGGAATTATCCGATTGCACAAAATGCGGGATGTAACACTTTTGCATGATTTTAATTTTTGACAAATATTTTGATACTCTGTTAATCATATTTATTTTTCGTGATTTGTTATTATGTTTCGTAATCCCGCTTTTACATACAGTCGCACTATTTCGGCATCGACCCCTTTCTTCGGGGGTCGTTGCGTTTCATGCCGCGAATGCCGACGCTCGTTTGAGGATCCACGCCTAGGCCATCTATTCTCGTTCGGGAGTGCTCCTTCTTCCGTGAGCTTATATATTTTGGTATACATTTTCGTCCGATGCATATGTATATTATTATTCGGGGTACGACGGGGCCCCGTCCGTCATATGATTTCGTTATTTCGTTGTAGGTCCGTGGACATGTATGTGGGTCATGGCTATGTCTATACAGTATATATATGTGATATGTTCTGGGCGGTTCACCCGCCACGGCAGCCTTGCCGGCTTGCCTATATATGTGTGTATATGGACATGTTGGCCCTGTGTGGCCTTTGTTGGTATTTTCTGCGTGCAGGTTAATTTTGGTTAGTAAGAAAAACAGAGGAAACTCTGCCCAAATTTTTTTTAAATATTTGAGTTACTATTTTTGGGATTTTGGTACGTACGGGCGCCCAGGTCAGGCGCTAGTCACGGCCTACGGGGCTGGGTCGTGACAATACCCCTTTCCCTTGTCGTAGTTTCTCCCCGCAACATCCACCTCAGGTCGTGCATTTAAGACCTCCACGATTACTTCTTAGCACCATCCCAAATGCCGTCCCGATTTCTACCCCTCTATTGCTGGCTTTTAGATCTTACCAACTTGTCTCCGCAAAGAACTTTACCTACGGCCCAAGCATCCGTATCCAGGACATTGTAGTGTTGACTGTCTTCGTCTTACATTTACATATCTCTCCCTCGCTTCCCTTTAGGGTGTACTTATGCCATTACTCCGATTTATGCTCCGCCCTATATCCGTATTTCCAATCTCAATTAGGCGGCGCTTTTATTCCGACATTTTGGTTCCCGTTGCCGTTTGTTTACTCACTTTCTTTCTTTTCCAAATATCATTGTGTTAGGACTTTCCGAGTTTAACCTATGATGAAAACAGCATCAACTTGCCTTATAACATTCGTGCCATTTATATTTTTCTTCTCACTTGAACTTCGTTACCTTGTCCAATTAACATCTTCCATATAGCGCCCCGTTGGTCGCCGGAATACACATGTCCCTTGATCCATCCATGTACAGGATATCTTAGGCATACCTATGTATGCATATAATCTCTGCTATCTTGCTCACAAGGTATCATCAAACACTATTCCAACTCACCCTAATTCTAGAGCTGTGATGTACCTTTTTCCTCTTTATCGGTCTAATTCGCACCGTTCTGCGCGACCTCTTAAGGTTCCTGCCCACTCCTCAGACTCTTAATTTGTTCTTAAGTCACTCCAGCTTCTCATTTACTTCTTGCGTCTGAGTTTATAGAACTTTTCAGAAAACTTCCCAGGGGGGTCACCCATCCCAGAATTTCTCTCGCTTCAGCACGCTTAACTTTGGAACTCCGATGAAATACGATGCTTTAATGCAAATATAATCGCGTCCGTTTCACCGCATGACCTTTGTCATATAATCTGGAGCCAGTTAAAGTCTTAACAGGTTTCGAAACGTTCTCATAACGCGTGTCCCTCCGCATCGAGGTCTCCTACTCTCCCGACTTCACAATTACTATTTTAATCCTTTCCACTTCTCAATATTCACTCTTTACCTCTAGATATGACTACATTCCGTCCTAAACTTCCAAACCCTCGATGGTAAGTGAACACACCTTGATCGGCCGTTACTTATAAATGCTCGGTTGGCAGTCTTTGGATTTCTGCCCTTATTTACCCCGTTCTTCACCCTTCCTATAACCATGTCTTTCATAGTTCCATCACTTATAGTATCTGTATCCTTAACTACACGCGTCATGGTCTATTACGATACTGTTATCTCGCTTTCTGCTTATTTCCCTTTTTCCAGTTATCCTTTCTTTTCTTGCGCTCGCTATCATTTCCGTTACTGTGAAACCCTTATTCTAAACTTTTCTTACAGAAGTGATAAGCCTTCCTTATTCGTTCTATAACTCACTTTTCTGTTCCGTACTTACCTTTATATTCTGGCTACATAGGTCACATCGTAGCTTTGGCCACTTTCTCACTAGGCTTTTCTTATTTTCATAACAATCCTCGTTATATTTACATTATATCTTATTCGTGATCAATCCTATGTGATAATACTTCTTAAACCTCTTCACTTTGATCAACTTTATCTTTAATATTTTGTCTTATCAATACGTTCATATCCATCACGATCCTTTTCCTCCGTACTCTTGTCTTAATCATACTATTACTCCTTTCGACTATAAACTCGTCGTAATTCGTCCCTACTTGTCCATTCGGTCGGCACCTTAAACAACACTCCATCACGACTTACCAGGCCCCCCCCCCCCCCTTTTTTTTTTTTGGATCGCCTTTTAGGGCTACAAGTCTTTTCCAAATTCTTTTATCATCTCGACATCGACCTTATAATTATTATCATCCCCAATTGAACAATTAACTTCTTTCTCGGTGTCGGCCGTACTCGTAGCTTAATCAAATCTTATCATTACTATTAATACGACCTTTCAAATTATATCACAAACCCATATCTCATTCTCTCTTTATTTACGGAAAAATTTCGGCGAGTTTCCTCTATCGTTACTATCTCAAAACACTGTACACGAAATACCAACAATGCCTCACGGGGCCAACATACATATATGCATATCACATCATATCACAACCTCACGGAGGCTCCCAATATCACCAATAGCACACAACACTGTGCACTCGTTACACTTTCTTGTCCACTTTCCCTTTTTTAATCTTGACTGCATTTCAATCGTACTTCGATATCTTACCCGACATATGTCTTGCATACCTTTGCTTACCTGCGTACTTTGTAGCTTCCAATATCGTTGATCGCTTTCTTCTGTCGTTGCCTTTCTCCTGCTGAAATCGAAAGTTAGTACGAGGAATCTCATTTCCTATAACTTGGCTCTACGGCACGATCTAAGATGTCAAAGAAGAGTAACCATCCTAGATGCCCCGTAGCCTCCTGTTTATAAATGTGGCGCGCTTCACACCATAAACAGGACTCTACTGGACACGACTTTGCAGACAACCCCTAGGACGAACCGCTCTGATACCAATTTGTCACACCCTTAATCCGATAGGGTGTGATGGGCACCCGACCCTTACTTAGGGCCGAGCGAACCCGCTGACTCTCGTGGCACTCATAATCATATTGGGCCCTCATAGCATAACATAAGTACATAATGAAAGCTTTTCAGAAACAAACTTGCTTTACATCTTTTTCAAATCAAGTAAGACCTGTAATAGTATAAAACCCGTAAAATAATGCATCACAATACATCGGCTTATAGAGCCGTTTACAAAACTGACATACTACATACACGACACTGTCTGCAAAGTCTCTAACATGGAACATGAAACCATATCATAATGTTCGACTCGGCGGCCTCCGGAGAATATGGAGCTCGCCAATCCCGCCGGAACATCTTCGCTAATATCTTCAACTCATACAGGTGTACTGCGCGGCATGAAACGCGGCCCGAAGAAAGGGGGTCGGACGTGAATATGTACCGAGTATGTAAAGCATGAAATATAATAAGCGGGATCATACTGAAGTAAAGAGTACAGAAAAATCATAAGACTTGCCTTCGAAGACATATATCATGCATGTCAATGTTATAAAATCATCGTAGAAACATATAGCGTGTCCCGGCCCTCTAGCGAGGGACTCGGTGAGTAAAATCATAATATACATATATAAAGTGTACATATAACGTGCCCCGGCCCTCTAATGAGGGACGCGGTAAATAAAATCATATCATCATCATGCATGCATATCTATATACATATATATATAACGTGCCCCGGCCCACTAGTGAGGGATGCGGTGAATAACGTGTCCCGGCCCCGCTAGCAAGGGACTCGGTATGCCATCCTGGCCGCCATCCCCATCATCACATCATCATCATATATATATATATATATAACGTGCCCCGGCCCTAGTGAGGGACGCGGTGAATAATGCAATGGAGTCGTGCACGAATACATGCCCCGGCCCGGACGCAGAGTGAAGGACATATTGAGGCTGGCACGAGCAGAGTAGTGAGAAACCAAATGCAATTAAAACATCTCAAAGACTCAATGAAGTAGTCTAAACGGAATGTCATTTGAAAGTCGGACAATAGTTATAGCAAATATCTTTCGGACGTTATTCGGAAACATAGCATACCTCATAACGTATCAACAAAACCATAAGGATCATAGTCATATTCAACCCATAGGGATCATAGTCATACGTCAACCAATCCGAGTTCGCCTCGGAAAGTTACAAACTTTATTCATTTTAGAACTTTCTACGAACAAATCGAAACGATCCGAGCCTTTCTGCGAAAGTTACGGACGTTCGTAGTTTCGGACTCGTTTAGGAAACAAACTCTTTTTGAAAACAAACTTTTATGCAATCTTTAAAATCCATTCATGCGAAAAACATAAAGACCATAATTTGACTACATTAAAAATATGAATATCAAGAAACAAATATGGATCACAAACATGCTCGGATCGCAAGAGTAGAATTACCTTGCAGTACGTGTCATGACTTACTTTTCACTAAGACATGCCAAAGAAAGAAGGGTTAAGCTTTTACATACCTCGATCGCTTCCTAAGCTAATCCAACTCAAGTCTCGACTCTCCAAGGTCTACACAACGTCAATAGATAGCGAACATTAGTCATAAACATCGAAGAATCCAATTCCAAGCCATTACTTTTTCTACAGAAATTTGGGCAGCATTTCCCCTATAAATACGACATCCCCGAGAATTCAACTCGGCCAAATCTTCAACCACAATACCAACAAGCATAATAACAATATCAATAATCAATTCCAAACGCATTCTAACATTAATAACTCCCTTCATATAATCGACGACATTCCATTACATTCAAGTCAACTACATATATTCAAACCGACATCGACGATTACATGTTCAAGCACCAATCCGAAACCATTCACACAAAATTCAAGAACGCTTTAAACAATCCGCAAAATATTCAAACAAGCCAATCCAATACATGCTTCTCACCCGAAACCATTCCAATTCAACAAAAACATTACCAACACCTTTCTTTCTTCCACATTCATAAATTATGTCAACAATACATGCGTTTACAACTTCATTTTCATAAATTCAAGAAACCATATCAAGATCACATTATCTTCCAATTCAGCCCACACAATTATAACCTTAACTTGGATCATTAAAACCTCATTTTACATCATAGAATTCACAACGACGACAACCAAAATACTACATCACATTAGTCCCACATGCCTACACCAAATCAACCCATTTTCGGCCACAACAATCAACATACAAATTCCATGGTTTTCATCCATTTCTACACATTACAGCAGCACCTAGACATGCTAAATACAATTAGTTCGTTATTCCTACACACAACTACACCTACACGGCCAAAACCACACATGCACGGGTTCACTCCAACATCCATATTTTCATAAATTTCATTCATTTCCACATTCCACAACATGCACAAACCACGCATAACATATAGAAATAAAGATTAAATCTCACCTTTTCTCTTCAACTCTTCCTCTCGGCTAAGCTTACCAATTGCACAAACGGATGCTTTTCTTGCTCCAACAACCCCTCCACGTTGACGAGGACCTTCCAATTGGTATGAAAGCTAGAAGAAAAGAATTTTTTATGACCAATATCTCTTGGCTCACTCTCTCTCTCTCTCTCGGTTTTTCAACATGGCCGAATGGCCTTTCTTGAGTTTTCTCCAATTTTCTTGAAATTTCCAAGAGGTGAAAATGGTGAAGATGACTTAATAAGTCATCTTATGCCACTTATATGCTTAGTACATGTGGCCTATGTCCCACAAGTCATGTGCATGGTCACATGGTCATTTTTTTCATGAATTAAAATTTCTAAAACTTCACTTTTGGCCCCAAATTTTCATGAAATGTCTAACTTTCCATAATTCATCTTTGGTCTCATGTTTCATGAAATATTAGTTTCCATAATTCCACTTTTAACCCCAAATTTTCCTTAATATTTCCATTCAATAAAATCATAAGTGACTCATGCCTTAAAACAAAGTCGAAAAAGTAGCCTTGTTCTTAACTTGTCGCAACCAACTTAAAATATTCCGACGTACAAAATGCAGGATATAACACTTTTCTTTTTCATGAAATGTGTCTCTATAGTGGCTCAAATGAGGATCTTCATATTGACGCTCTTTCACTTCCATATTCAAGGACGAAACTGTGGGATTATGAATACCAATCCCTGCACTACTTAAATTAATTAATCATACTCCAAGATTAGCTAGTTGGTAGAGCTCATGAATCGCCTCTTTCTTTTCCGAAGGAACTTCACATAGGCTGCCCATTGATCGGCGGTTAAGCGCATCAGCTACTACATTTGCCTTTTCGGGGTGGTATAAAATACTCACATCATAACCTTTCAATAATTCTAACTACCGCCTCTGTCGCAGATTTAAATCCTTCTGTTTGAAAATATATTGGAGACTCTTGTGATCTGTATAGATATCGACATGCACACCATACAAGTAATGTCTCCATATCTTTAATGCATGAATAACTGCAGCTAATTCAAAATCATGAGTTGGGTAGTTCTTTTCATGTTTCCTTGTCTCGAAGCATAGCGATGACTTTACCGTGCCGCATTAACACACAACCTAACCCAACACCGGAAGTATCACAATATATAACATAACCATCGTCCTACCGGAAGTGTTAAGACCGGAGCCGAAGTTAACCTATCTTTCAATTCCTGAAAGCTACGCTCACAAGCATCATTCCACTAAAATTTAGCTGACTTCTGGGTTAGCTTCCTCAATGGAGCTGAAATAGATGAAAATCCTTCTACGAACCTTCTTTAGTAACTTGTCAATCCCAGAAAACTACGGACTTCTGTAGGCGTCGTAGGCCTTGGCCAAGTCTTCACGGCTTCAATTTTTTGAGTATCAACTCGAATGCCATCATCTGAAATAACATGACCCAAAAATGTCACAGAATTTAGCCAAAACGCGCACTTTGAAAATTTTGCATACAATTCTCGAGTTCGAAGAATTCCAAGAACAATACGTAAAAGTGTGCATGTTCGACATGTGCGAGAGTATACCAGAATATCGTCAATGAATACTATTACGAATAAATCCAAGAGAGGCCTGAATACATTATTCATCAAATTCATGAACACTGCCGAAGCATTAGTTAACCCAAATGACATCACCCGAAATTCGTAATGACCATATCTCGTCCTGAAAGCTATTTTGGGAATATCTTCTTCTTTAACTCTCACTTGATGATAACCTGACCTCAAGTCTATTTTGGAAAATCACTTGGCACCCTGTAGTTGATCAAATAAATCATCAATTCTCGAGAGAGGATATTTATTCTTTATCGTCACCTTATTCAACTGCCTATAATCGATACACATCCGTAAGGAACTATCTTTCTTTCTCACAAATAGGACGGGTGCTCCCCACAGTGATGAACTGGGTCTAATAAACCCCTTCTCCAACAAATCTTTTAACTGTGCCTTTAGCTCTTTCAATTCTGTCGGAGCCATCCGGTAAGGAGGAATAGAAATAGGCTAGGTGTCCAGCAACACATCAATAGCTAAATCAATTTCTCTTTCCAGACGAAGGCCTGGAAGTTCATCTGGAAATACATCCGGAAATTCATTCACTACCGAAACGGATTGGAAAGTTGGCAATTCTGCTTCAGTATCATGGACTCGGACTAAGTGATAAATATATCCCTTAGTTATCATCTTTCTTGCCTTAAGGTAGGAAATAAACAGACCTCTTGGAGATACTGTATTGCCCTTCCATTAAAGCACGGGCTCTCCCGGAAATTCAAATCGAACTGCTTTCATTCGGCATTCAACATTAGCATAACATGAGGCTAACCAATCCATACCAATAATCACATCGAAATCTAACATTTCCAGCTCAACTAAATCAGCTTTAGTCTGGCAGTCGCATATCACAATTACATAATTTTTGTACGCTTGTCTAGCTATCACGGGATCACCAACCAGAGTAGATACCTCAAAAGGTTTAAGTATATACGACCAAAAGGTAATTAATAAGGTAGAGCAAGGTTTCACCCATGGGAAAATACGACCAGAACATATGGAGTAATATAAGATAATGGTAGAGCCTGTGGCCGATCTATCAATACATACACATCATGGGAAAATACGGTATTTTAATAAGTAAGGAATGGCATTTGATGACCCTAATTAAGATTCCAAAGACATTCGAGATAAGGGAAGAAAGTTTTCCAAGAGAATGCAAGGCATACGATAGGTATCGGAAAGGATTTATAAGTAGCAAGTTAATGATGACTTAAAGATATTTTGGAGAAGAGTTATAATGTCCTTTGATTGTTAATGAGGTGCTAAATAAGTGTCAAGAAGGTTCCATAAGGACTGGAGATCAAACGAGGCGACGGGAACAACTTCGGAGAAACTGTGGATTACACGGCCACTTCCACGGACCGTGTAACCTTATACGGATCGTGGAAGGGTCCGTATAACTCCCAGCAGAGATGGTGACTGGCTGGTGTTGAACCACGACTAGTTCCACGGACCGTGTAAGTGTCCGTGGAAGTCCCGACGGGCTGAATTATTCCAAGTCTATAAAGGTGATCCCAACTTCATTATTTTCATTCTAACACTTCCTCACTTCTCTCTAAAGTCTCTAGAACATTCCATGCATTTCATGAACAAGAATCCAAGGGAAATCAAAGGTTCTTATCATCAAACCAAGTGAATCAAGTGTAAGAAACTCATTGAAGATCATCCAAGGCAAGGAATCCAAGTGAAGGTGAAACTAGGGTTTTGCTCAAAGTCAAGTGTTACCACTCAAGGTTCATTCCTACATCATCTAAGGTAAGTTTTATGGTATTTCCATGTTGTTTAAGGTATTGAGAAGTTGAAACATGTCACACCCCAACTTTCGATAGGGCATGATGGGCACCCGACCCTTACTTAGGGCCGAGCGAACCCGCTGACTCTCGTGACACTCATAATCATACTGGGCCCTTAAATCATGAAATGAGTGCATAATGTAAGCTTCTAAAAAAAACATGCTTTTCGTCTTTCTCAAATCAAGGAAAATCTGTAAACATACGAAAATTATAACATAATGCATAATGACACATCGGCTTACAGAGTCGCTTACAAGACTGACATGTTCTATACGTGACTCTGTCTACAAAGTCTCTAACATAACTCAAGATACCATAACATAGATACTCTGACTCGGAAGCACTCCGGAAGGAAATGGAGCTTGCCAATCTAGCTGGAACATCTTCTGCTAATATCCTCTACTCATCTGTATACACCTGCGTGGCATGAAACGCAGCCCCCGAAGAAAGGGGGTCAGTACGGAATATGTACTGAGCATGTTGTTATATCCCGTATTTTGTACATTGGGACAATCCGGGTTAACTATGATAAGTTAGGGTCAAGACCATTCGGGGATACGAAGTCGAGACTTTTGACCTTCGATTTTGTTTTAAGACATAAGTTGTTCATGAATTTGTTGGCATGAAACATTTAGGAAAATTTGGGGCTAAAAGTGAATTAGTGGAAAGTTGGCAAATCATGAATTATTGGCCATTTGGCCGTGTGGCTTTGGATGGTCCCCACACATTTTGTGGCCAAATTTAATTGGTCCAACCCATGTGTGGGCCATGGACACTTGTATAACTTATATTTGGGCACAAAAGATGACTAATAAGTCATCTTCTCATTCTCTACACTTAGAAAAAAATTCAAGAACCTTGGATGAACAAAGAAAGGCCATTCGGCCAAGACTCCAAAATTCAATGGTTGTGGTTCTCGGGTTTGGGACAGTTTTAGGGTGAATTAGAGTGTTGTTTGGGATGTTTGAAATATTGTGTGAATTGTTTAAAATGTCCTAGAATATTGTTGGTATGGGTTCGGGCTAGTATTTGAATGTATGAGCGTTGATGTTGGTTTGAACGTAAGTAGTTAAATTGAATATGATGGAATGTTGTTGAATTATGTAGAAAGAGCTACTAATGTTATAATGCATTTCGGATTGGTTGTTGATGTTGTTAGAATGATTGTTGGTATTGTTGTTGTTGAATTGGCCGAGTTAAATTCTCGGGGTTGTTGTATTTACAGGGGAAATGCTGCCCAAATTTCTGTGGAATTTAGTGTTCGCTTGGAAATGAACTCCTAAATGCCTATAGTTAATGTTGATATTTAATGATGTTATGTAGATCTTGGAGAGTCCGAGACATAGGCTTGATTTGGATTAGCTTTGAGAGCGAACGAGGTATGTAAAGCTTAACCCTTCCTTCTTTTGGCATGCCTTAGTTGTAAATAGGCTATGACACGAGCCTCGAGAAAATTCTATTCTTGCGATCCGAGTATGCCTACGATTCTTATTTGCATTTTATCTTTGACATTCGCAATGTGATGAAATAATGGCCCTTATGTCTTTGGAATAATTGGTTTTCAAATGTTGCATAAAAAGTTTTGCTCTTAAAAAGTTCGACGTCGGAAAAAGGGCCGTAACTTTCGTAGACAGAACCGGATCGCCTCGATATGCTCGTAGGAGATTCTGTAGCGTATTATGATTATGTTTTCCATAGGCGGGCCCGACTTGGGTCGATACCCGTCCGTGGGTCCCGCGACTTTCCTTTATGTAAATCTGATGACTTTTGAAAAACGAACATGGTATGACTATTATCCCGACTTCAAGTATGGTCAGTTTACTTATCTTTTGAGTCTATGATAATGATTTTATGCATATGTTACTCACGACTCGCTCGTGCAAATGGTTATTGCATCTTTCGCCGAGTCCCGGGCCGGTTATGTTATCGTGCGCACTATGTTATGTTCGGAGTATAATGTGTCGGTTCGCCGAGCCCTCTCGCTATAAGGCCGGGTACCGTGTATATTCGGTGTTATGATGTGTCCGGTTAGCCGAGCCCTTCTGCTATAGGGCCGGGTACCGTGTATATGTGATATGTTATATGTCGGGTTTCGGAGATATGAAATCTTCTGGAGTATGATGTGTTACGGCGCCATTGACGGGCGGGCGACCATATTTTCTGAGCCCCATACATGATTTGTATTTTGAAAATAAACATTTCGGTATTTTGGATATTGCACTTACTTTCTGTACTTCTGTTTCGATCATGACTCAGTTTTGTTTACTGTCTCTTCTGCTTTGCATACTCAGTACATATTTCGTGCCGACCCCCGCCTCTTGTTTGCGTTTCACCCGCAGGTACAGACGTACAGTTCGGTGATCCGCCAGTCTAGGACACCTATCCTGCTGTTTGGAGTGCTCCCTTTATTCCGGAGCCCACATTTTGGTATATATTCGTCCGTTGTATATGTATTTGTTTGATCAGGGGTACGGCGGGGCCCTGTCCCGTCATATGATTCTGTTGTTCTGTTTAGAGGTCTGTAGACGTGTATGTGGGTTGTGCCTATTTCTGTACAGGTGTGTTCGTATGTTATATGTTCTGGGCGATCCCATTCGCCGTGGCAGCCTTGTCGGCTTGCATTTGTATATATTTTGGGGCCGTTGCGCCATATGATAGCCTTGCCGGCTTCTGTGATATATATACGTTTGTGTTGAGACAGTTTGAGACAGCATCTGATATTTGTATACGTGTAAGCCATCTGTTTGTGATTCGAATTAATGAATGTGTTTGGGTGCCCAGCTCGGGCACTAGTCACGGCCTACGGGGTTGGGTCGTGACACATGTAAAGCATGAAATACAGTAAACAAGATCATACTGAAATAAGGAGTATAGAAAATCATAAGGCTTGCCTCTGAAACATAAATCATGCGTGTCAATATCAAGTCCAGACCATTATGGGATTGAGGGACATAAGTGATTAGTCATCATTTATATATGCATGTATAACGTGTCCCAGCCCTCTAGTGAGGGACTCGGTAAATAAAATCATCATATACATGTACATATAACGTGCCCCGGCCCTCTAGTGAGGGACGCGATAAATGAAATCATCATATACATATACATATAACGTGCCCCGACCCTCTAGTGAGGGACGCAGTGAATGAAGTCATCATATGCCATCCTAGCCGCCTCCCCCATATCATCATATCATATAACGTGCCCCGGCCCTCTAGTGAGGGACGCGGTGAATATCATCATATACATATAACGTGCCTAAAGGAGGGACGCGGTGAATAAGAAGTAATAACAACTCGCACGAGTAATAACGGCTGGCCGCCGAGTAGTGAGAAACCATATGCATATAAAATCATCTTTTGAGACTCGATGGATAAGTAGACAAATCAACGCTCGAGTATCAAACGATAGTCATGTCAAATCCGTTCTAAATGCCATTAGGACTACGTAAAGAGAATCTCAGGGATCATAGACATGTATCAAACCAATCCGAGCCCGTACATGAAAGTTACGGACATATTCATTACAGAATCTTTTACGAACGTATCAAGGCAATCCGAGCCCATTTGTGAAAGTTAGAGACATTATTCAACATAGAATCCTTTAAGAACACGAACTCTTTATGCAACATTTATTACCCAATCATACAAAAGACACAAGGACCATAGTTCGACTACATTAAGAGTGCGAATATCAAGAAGTGAATAAGAATCGTAGACATGCTCGGATCTTAGGAATAGAGTTACCCCAAGGCTCGTATCATATCATATCTTACTTACATCTAAGACATGCCCAAAAGAAAGAAAGGGTAAGCTTTACATACCTGTTTTGCCTCCTATTAGCTACGCTTACTTGCCCGAGCGTGCAAGTCTACATTTAAGAGGATTTACATTAACATTAGCCTCTTCATCGCACACTTGTACCAAGTTTCAAATCAAACTATTCTATATTCCGCCGAAAATCTAAAGATCTCTCCCCGTTTATATGCCTAGCTAATTCTCAATTCAACAACCAACAACAATTCCAACAATACCAACATTAACCATAATATTTCCAACTTCAAAATACTTCATAAACATTCCCTATGGTGTTTGTCCCATATTTCCATCAAGAACCATTTTATAACGATTTTCTGACTCCTTCTCCGTAAATAAACCAATATTAACACAAATAGAAAGAGATTCATACCTTTCCCTCGATAATAATGCTATATATTTACTCCTCCTGTCACGACCCAACCCTGTAGGCCGTGACTAGTGCCCGAGCTGGGCACCCATACGCGCTCGTTAACCAGATTCAGTATACAAATGACTCATACATATATAAATATTAAACGCGGCTCCAAACGGACGCATACAAACACATATACTGTACAAAAGCCGGCAAGGCTATCATAATATACATAACATATTAAAGCATACATACACGCAGCCGATAAGGCTGCCACGGCGGATGAGCCGCCCGAACACAGCTCACACAATGCGTCCAAACAAAACTGTACATAACCCACATCTATGTCTACATGCCTCTAATACAGAATAACAGAATCATATGACGGGACAGGGCCCCGCCGTACCCTGAATAAACATAATCATATACATCGGAAGAGTATATACCCAAAATACTGGCTCCAGAACAAAGGGAGCACTCTGAACAGCAGAATGGAAATCCTACGCCGATGGATCACCCAACGCGTATCCGTACGCTTAAGATGAAACGCGATTTCGAAGAAAGCGGGGTCGGTACGGAATATGTACCGAGTATGCAAAGCGAGAAGATATACTAACAAATCCGAGTCATAGTCGAAGCGAGGTACAGAAGTGAACATAATAACCGAAATACCAAAATCGTCATCGACACGCACGTCATGCAACGTAGGTACAGAAACAAATATAACGATTAGAATATCAACACGCTTACTCCCGAAATACGGATCATACATATACATACCGAAGCACATCATAACATCATACCTTATCATATGAAGTGCCGACATTAACGATGTGGGATTCCAAACCAATGTGGGATTTGCCTAGACCAATGTGGGATTTGCCTAAACCAATGTGGGATTTTCCTAAACCAATGTGGGATTTTCCTAAACCAATGTGGAATTTTGCATCATGTTGGGTTTGCCCCACCACCGGGCTTTCCCCACCACGGGTTTGCCCACCACCGAATCGAAACCTCTTGATCATATTTCCGAATCCATATACATAACATAAAACATAGCATACATACACGGTACCGTGAAAGGGGGCTCGACGTACCCGGTCATATCATAACACGAATATATACACGGTTCCGTAGAAAAGGGGCTGGCGAACCGGTCACATCATAATTCGAATACGCCTCGGTAAATCAGACCATCATATCATATCGACTTCGTATCACATCATGTTTTGGAATACACATCATATTTCGGAATACAACCTAGTGCGTGCGAAAACATAATCGGCCGGGACTTGGCGAAAAATGTAACACGAGAATATACGAACGAGAATCGTGAGTAACCAAATACGATTTAAAACAATTTCAAAGACTTAATATGTTAATCACAACGAACCGTCATTTATAAGCCAAAACGGTAGTCAAATCGATTTTCTTTCGAATATCACTCGGGAACATCTCACACCAAATTTCAGAAATCATAGTTACGTACCAAAATCATATGCATAAGATCATTATCATAAACTTCAAAAGGTAAGTAAACTAATCATACTTGAAATCGGGACAATAGTCATATCGTATCCTTTCAAAAGTCGTCAAAGTACATAAAGAAAGTCGCGGGGCCCACGGAGGGGTGTCGACCGAGCCGGCCCCGCCTATGGAAAACATAGTCATCATACATCATGGAATCATTTTTGAGCATATCGAAGCGATCCGGTTCGTCCGTGAAAGTTACGGACTTTCATAGTTTTCGGAATCATTTAGGAACAAAATTCTTTTAAAAACCAAACTTTTATGCAACTTTTGAAACTTAGTCATACAAAAGACATAAGGGCCAATATTTCATCTTATCAAGCATACGAAGACCAAGAAACAAATAAGAACCACAGACATGGTCGGATCGCGAGAGTAGAATTCCCTCGGGGCTCGTGTCATAGCCTATTCAAAACTAAGGCATGCCAAAAGAAGGAAGGGCCAAGCTTTACATACCTCAAACGCTCTCCAAGCTACTCCAAACTCAAGCTAATGTCAACCTACGCCCCGGGCTCCCCAAGGTCTACAAATGCGTCAACGGATATCAAATATTAGCTATAGCCATTTAGGCATTTAATTCCAAACCAACACTAAATTCTACAAAATTTGATAGCATTTCCTAATAAATAGGCCACCAGAATTTAACTCGGCTAATTCAATAAACAACAACAACAACAACCAACCTAGCAACATTCATAATCAATCCGAAAGGCAATACAACATTAATAACTCTCTTATCCATCATTCAACAACTTTCATTAATTCAATTTAACGGCTTACCTTCAAGACAACATTAACGCTTATACATTCGAACAATAACCCGAACCCATACCAACAATATCCAAAGACATTCCAAGCAATTCATACAATATTTCCAACACTCCAAAAATTGCTCCAATCTACCCGAAAACAGCCCCCAAACCCGAGACACCCCTATAACATATTCCTCACTTCCAAATCATGATTTGCACCAACAATTCACATTCTAACAATGCTATTTTCATCAAAATACAAATTACATTAAATGTACAATAACCTCCAAATCAGTCCGCAACAATTACAACATCAATTTGAGTCATTAAACTCTCATTCTCATCATGGAATTCATATCGACAACAACTAAAACGTTAAGTAGAATCAATCCATTCATTGTCATATAATATGACTCATTTTCGACCAACACTACATATGCACATATTTATGATTCTTATTCATTCCTCCATTCTACAACAATCATAACATACTAACTAGACATTTATTCATAGCTTCCACACAACACAACACACACACACTTACACGGCTCAACACTACATTCACAACCTCCACTCCAACATGCCATATTTCATGAATTTCCTTCATTTTAACATACTACAACATGCATACAACCTTTATAACACATAAAACATAATCAATTCTTACCTTTCTTCTTCAACTCCACAATTTGCCTAGGGTTTGCGATCTACAAAACGAATGGTTGGATGACCCGAACAACGCTTCCACGCTACTTAGGAACCTCAAAATAGTGGATTAGCATCAACAAAATAATTTTGGAGTGACTAGAATTGGAGTTGGTTTTCCCCTAGCCTTGGCCGAGAACTCTCTTTTACTCTTCAACTTTCTTGATTTTTTTGCTAAGTGTTGAAATGAATAATATGACTAGGTGATCATCTTTTAAGCTCCCACAAGAGTTGCACATGTGTCTATGGCCCACACATATGTGTTGGAGCAATAAGAATTGAACACAATTTGTGTGGGCCAATTCCAAATACCACACGGCCAAATGCATAAAAAATGCATGATTTTCAAGTTCCACTAATTCCATTTTTGGTCCCAAATTTTCCTAATTGTTCCATGCAAACAATTTCATGCACAACTTATGTTACACCCCGTACTTCGTGCGTTGGAATATTCTAAGTTGGTTCTGTGTGACCGAGTATGGACAAGGCTTTTAATTTCCGGTTTGTTGATTTTGTTTCAATGCCATAAATCGCATGCATATTCATCTTTTGTGGGTATGAAGTGTTAAGGGTAAGATTGGAATAAGGAAAAAAAATTGGAGAATGAAAGTTGGAAAAATTTGGGACCAAAGTGAATTATGGAAAGTTGGCCATTATTTGAAAATGGCCAAAGGTGGCCGGCTATGTGTGTGTGTGTGTGTGGGCCATAGGGGGGCCCCTGGTGATAAAAAATTTTTTCCTCAAGCCTTCCTGGTTTGGGGGGGGTTTGTTGGAAATGGGGTGGTTTTTGGAACGAAAAATTTTAAATCCC
>NW_026719300.1:0-12380 GCF_029784015.1 Lycium ferocissimum | reverse complement strand
CCCCCGCCACTAGCCCGGGCCGAATTTAACCGCGCCTTTCATAGCCCTATCCTCCGCCCTCGGCCTCGGCGAGGCCGAGGCTCGGCACTGTGAACTCGAGCTTGCCAGAGCCGCCTCGATCTGCACCGTCGTCGCTCTAAGCCCCTCCGGCAGTGGCGGTGTAGCGGAACTCGCCGGGACCGGAGCACAACCTCGTGCACCGACCGGGCATGGTCCTCAGTAACTCTCCGGTCCGGGCTGGCCTCTCAAATACCGACTTGACCTTCTGGTACTGGCCGCTTTCTTGAGGCATCGTTGTGAACATAACAACTGCTGTGAGGAATTATCCCGATAATACAGCTCTATCGCACGATCTAGAGTAAGAAGGAAAGATAAAATATCTTAAATGTCCCGTAGCTTCCTATTTATAGACGTGGTGCACAACACACCGATAAACAAGACTTACTAGACACGGTCTCTAGACACTCCGAGACGAACCGGCTCGATACCACTTTTGTCACGACTCCAACCCCGTAAAAATGTGACTAGTGCCCGAGCTGGACACTCGTATACACACCTGTTAACTATAATAAGCCCACAACTAGCATAATAAAGGACTTATATAAAAAAGGCAAGACGTCGTCTCAAAACTGTCGCATATCTATACATATCACAACAACCTGTCTCCTGAGGAGTTACAACTATCAACAGATAACATCGTACATAAGCCGGAAAGGCTATCATAAATACGTGGGAATGCCCTGCCTATATATACGCAAGCCGGCAAGGTCGCTACCACGAATGGAACGTCCCAAAAACATAAGTCATGGCGTATTAATAACCGAACAACATCAATATACAACCCACACATATGTCTACAGTACTCCTAAGAGTAACACAAGATCATACATGACGGACAGGCCCCGTACCACTCGGATAAACACATATATACAAATATGAGGATTATTCAAAAATCTAGGCTCCAAGACAAGGAGCACTCCAAGATAGATGAATAGATATCCTAAGGGCGGATCACCGAAACGAGCGTCCGTAATTCGAGGGTACGAAACGCAGCCTCTCGAAGAAAGGGGGTCAGTACGAGATGTGTACTGAGTATATAAAGCATGAAATACAGTAAACAGGATCATAATCGAAATAAGAAGTACATAAAACGAGTACAATAACTAGGATACCAAAATGCTTGCTTTTGAAACACAAATCATGCATGTCAATATCATATATCACATCTGGCCCATTATGGGACTCGGTGAACATGGTCGCCACCCCGTCTTTGGCACCGTAACACAGTATACTCCAGAACACAACATAACTCCGTAACACAAAGATAACTCCGTAACACAAAGATAACACCATAACACAGTATAACACCATAACACAGCACAACACCATAACATATATATACCGTATCGCTTAGCGGGGGACCTTGAACTATGCAGTGAGGCGTGCACGATGACATACTCCGGACTCCGGGATCGTGAAAGATGTAACAACAGCTTGCACGAGCAGAGTAGCCGAGTAACCATATGCTTATAAATCATCTTTTGAGACTCAATAGATAAGTAGACTAATCAACGCTCGAGTATCAGGACGATAGTCATACTCGGTACTCTTGAATATCATTATGAACTATATCAAAATAAAGCCTCAGGGATCATAGACATGTATCAAATTAATACGAAACAACTTATGAAAGTTATATTAGTCATTATGAAGTCTTTCAAGAATAGAAACTTTTATGTATCGTTTACTATCCAATCATATAGAAAACTCGAGGGCAGTAGCTCGACTACATTAAGAATTCTAATATCAAGAAGTGAATAAAAATCATAACCATGCTCGGAACTTATGAATAGAGTTACCCCAAAGCTCATATCGTATCTTACTTACATCTTGGACATTCCAAAAGAAAGAAAGGATAGGCTTTACATACCTTTAGCGTTTACTCGCAACACAACACGTATACGCTGCCTAATAGTACCTCAACCTATATTAAGACGTCAAGAACTACGGTTAAGCTACGGGGGAATTCAAAACGTATTCTAATAATAGTAACTCCTTTCTAGATAATTAGACGACGTTTCCTTTACATTCAAACCAACTACATACAACCAAGCCAACATCAATGATTATACGTTCAAGTATCAATCCGAGACTATTCAAACAAGACTCGAGAAACACTCAAGCCCGTACAACACTCCAAAACAGCCCAACCAACACACAATACAACATATAATCTTCCAAGTTCAACAAGAACAACAACAACACATTCTTTTCTTTCAAATTCATGAACTATACCAACAACCACACGTTATAACATTATTCACATAATTGCAAGAAACTTTACTAACATCATTTTAACCTCTACAACAGCCCACAAACAATTACAACTCCAACTTGAATCATTAAACCCTTCATTCTCATCATAAAATCCATAACAACAACAACCAAAATACCAAGTAAAATTAGTTCATCATTCCTACACAAAACAGCCCACACGGCCTTAACACCAACATACATAATTCCATGAATTTCACCCATAACTACACATTACAACACGCTCAAACCATCCTCAATACATGTAAAAGAAGATTAAACCTTACCTTTAACACTTGACTTCTCAACTTGGCTAGAATTTGTGCCTTGAATTAATACTTGTTCTTGTTGCCCTAGTGTCACACCCTAATTTCCGATAGGGCATGATGGGCACCCGACCCTTACTTAGGGCCGAGCGAACCCGCTGACTCCCGTCATAATCATAACCATACTGGGCCCGCAAAACAGTACATAAGCATATAATGAAATTTCTTTTTCTGAAAACAAACATGCCTTTCATCTTTACAAAATCAAATGAAACTAGCACCGTACGAAATCTGTAAACATATGAAGTTCGTAACATAATGCATATAATACGTCGGCTTACATAGCCGCTTACAAACCGACATATCACACACACGACATTAATCGTCCGCAAAGTCTCTACCATAACTTCGAGATACCATACAAAAACACTCGGACTCGGAAGCACTTCAGGAAATGGAGCTCGCCAATCCACTGAACATCTTCTCGCTAACATTATCTACTCATCCGTAGGTACTGCGCGGCATGAAACGCGAACCCACCGAAGACAGGGGTCAAGACGGAATATGTACCGAGCATGTAAAGCATGGCATACGTAAAACGAGGTCATAACCAAAGTAAGGAGAGGTAAAATGAGCATAAAACTCTGAATACCAAAGGGCTTGCACACAGTACAAATCATACATAGGCGGACAGAAGACAAATGTGATAATCCGAATGCCAAAATGCTTAGCTTTCTTTTGTAAAACGTTTCGTCCATGTATATAGAAAATAGAACAAATCATATGAGTCCGGCATTAACCGACCGATCATAATCCAGTGACCGTCAAAATCACGTATACACATACCGCGTCAAGTACCCGGCGCCAATGTCACATATACACATACCGCGCAAGTACCCCGACGTCAATGTCACATATACGCATACCGCGGCAAGTACCCAATGGTCAATATCACACATATACACATACCGCGGTCAAGTACCCAAATGGTCAATACACATATACACATACCGCGGTCAAGTACCTAGCGTCAATATCACACATATACACATACCGCGGCCAAGATTCCAATGGCAACATCACATACCGTCGGCCAAGAACCAATAACATCACATCACATACCGCGTCAAGAATCCAATCAATATCACGCTACATACCGCGGTCAAGAATCCACGGTCAATATCACATCACATACCGCGTCAAGAATCCAAATGTCAATATCACACGAATGCGCACGATACATACCGGCCCGGGACTCGACGAAAAATGTAACAACAGAATGCACAAGCAGAATCATAAGTAGCCAAATATAGTTTAAAATATTTTCAAAGACTTAATAGGTTAATCGAAACGAACCATCATTTATAGGCCAAAACAGTAGTCAAATCAGATTTTCTTCCGAACATCACTCGGGAACATATCAAACCGAACTTCGTTTCGTAGTTACATATTAAAATCACATACATAAAAATTTTATTTCGTACTCAAAAGATAAATAAGTAATCATACTGGGGTCGGAAGGATAGTCGATTAAGTTCTTTTCAAAAAGTCGTTAGCACTATACAAAGAAAAGTCGCGGGACCCACGGACGAGCGTCAACTCAATTGGGGCCCGCCTATGGAAATCATAGTCATTATACGTCATAGAATCATTTACGGGCATATCAAAGCCATCCGGTTCGTCTCCGTGAAAGTTACGGACGTTCGTAGTTACAAAACTCTTTTAAAAACAAATCTCTTTTTTTTTTTGCAACTTTTAAAATCCAATCATACTAAGACATAAGGACCATAATCCGACCGTATCAAAATGCGAACATCAAGAAACGAGTGTGAATCATAAACATGTTCGAAACTTCAGAATAGAGTTAACCCCAAGGCTCATAACATATCATAGCTTACTTCCGTCTAAGACATGCCAAAAGAAAGAAAGGTAAGCTTTACATACCTTGATTGCTTCCTAAGATAATCCAAACTCAAGTCTCGGCTTCTCAAAATCTACAACACGTCATTAGACACCAAACATTAGTCATAGGCACCTCGGAATCCGATTTTAAGTTCGCACTTTATTTACGAAAATTTAAAAGATTTCCTGAAACTCAACACCCCGAGAATTCAACTCGGCCAAATATCCAACAACAATACCAACAACCACATCAACAATATCCATAAGCAATTCCAAACGCATTCTAACATTAATAATTCCTTTCTACATAATTCGACAACATTCATGCATATTCAATTCAACTTCATATTTTCAAACTAACATCAACGACCGCATATTCAAATACCAATCCAAAACCATTCAAACACGATTCAAGAACATTTCCAACAATCCGCACAATATTCAAACAATCCAATTAATACTCTACTCCACCCGAAACCTCAAATTTCCATAAGAACAACAACAATACATTTTCTTCCTTCCAAATTCATAAACCATACTAACAATCCATACTTTAACAACATTAATCTCATAATTACAAGAAACTATATTAAGATTACATTGGCTTCCAAAACAGCCCATATACAACTTTACCTTCAACTTAATGCATTAATTCTTCATTTTGTTCATCATAAATCCACAACAACAATCTAAACATGCTAAATAAACTTAGTTCTTCACTTCTACACCAACCATACATACACGGCCACACACACAACACCATATTTTCATGAATTCCATTCATTTCCATACTCCACAACATCCACAAACCATGCATAACACATAAAAATGAGGATTGAATCTCACCTTCTTCATTCACTTCTTCACTCGGCTAGGCTTGTACATGGCAAGAATGAACACTTTGCTTGTTTCAACAATCACTCCATGTTATAGAGGACCCTCCAATTAGTAGAGAAGCTAGAAGAAAATAAGTTTTTGACCATGATTTTGGGACCTCCAATTCACCACTATGGCCGAATGGTTACCCCTCTCTTTCTCCATTTTTCTTGAACTTTCTAGGAGCTAAAATATGATGAAGATGATTTAATTAATCATCTTTCTCTCCATATATAATTCATACACATGGCCCATGTCCCACACACACACATGGCCACATATGGCCATTTTCATGAATTAATAAGTTTCCAAAATTTCACTTCTAGCCCTTAATTCTCATGAAATGCCTAACTTTTCATAATTCACTTTTGACCCCAAATTTTTCTTATTCCAATTTTACCCTCAACACTCCATGCCAATGAAAATATGAATATGCAACTTATGCACTTTTAACAAAATCGGAAGAAATTACAACCTTGTCCTTAACTTATCATGACTAACTCGGATTATCCCAATGTACCAAAATACGGGATATAACACCTAGGATCAATCCCACGTTGTTATACACCTTCTAAAGAGTTGAAATGCTTGAAGAAAATTTAATTTTTTATCACACTTAAGAGCTCCAATCTCGGCTAGCCATGGCCGAGAGTCTCTCTTTCTAACTCTAAAGTTTCTTAAGTTGTAAGTGAACAAATGAAGTGGATGGTTGATGAATGAGTCATCAAGGTACTATATATAGGATGTCCATGGGCTGGACATATGTCCTACTCATGGCTTGAGCCAATCAACTTTGGCCATGCCATGGGTAGGGCCCACACGGCCACTAATGGCTAATTAGTGAATAATTAAACTTTAATCCCACTTAATAATCTAATCATGGTTAATTAATCCCTAATCTCCATTAATATTTCTATACCAAGTAAAATTTATAAGCAACTTATGCATTAAACAAAATCGGAGGTTAAAAGTCTCTACCTCGTATCCCAAAATTGTCTTGTCCTTAACTTGTCGCGATTAGCTTAAAATATCCCAATGTACAAAAATATGAGATATAACACACATTCTACTTCATTTGGATGCCCAGCAGGCTGCCACTGGTATTACTTCTTTGTGTGGAGGATCATAGACTATAGTTGGGGTACAGACCCCCGAGTAGAGGCAGACTTGTGTAGCGCACCCTGTTGCGGCTGTGGCTGTTACACCTCGGAAAAAACTTCATATCGTTGCACAGTGAATAGACTAATGCAGGGAAAGAAGTATAGGATGTCTCTATAAGTAAGAAGTAGTACTTAACGGTTCCATTAAGATTCCAAAGACGTTTGATGCAAGAGAAGAAAGTTCGTTAGGAAAGGCGAAGTATATGTTGTGTTTCAGAAAGGATTTACAAAATACCGAGTTAATGTTGACTTAATGATGTCTTAAAGAAGAGTTATGATTCCCCTTAGATTGTTAATGAAGTGTTAAACAAGTGTTAAGAAGGCTCCATAAGGATTGGAGGCAAAACGAGTCGACGAGGACAAGCTTCAAAAAACTGTGGATTGTACGGTTCACTATACGGACCGTATAAAAGATACGGCCCGTATATATGACGGTATAACCTGCTCAGAATTGGGGTCTCCACTGGAACCAATGTACGGTCACACATACGGCCCATATAAATTATACGGACCGTATGTGTGTCCGTATAATCTGGGTCGGGACAGATTTTTAAGTTTTATAAAAGAGGACCCCAAGTTCATATTTCATTTTTCATTTTCTCTCCACACCTCAAGAAGTCTCTCGAACTCTCTCCACACTTCATCTACAAGAATCCAAGAGAAATTAAGGATCAACTTCATCAAGCCAAGGAAATCAAGTGCAAGAAGCTCACTAGGGTTCATACAAGGCAAGAAATCTCTTTGGATTGAAGCTACGGTTTTTCTCAAATGAAGTATTTTCATCCAAAGGCCATTCTCATACTATCAAAGGTAATTTTTATGATCAATTCATGTTATTTAAAGTATTGAGAGGTTGAAAGACTTGGATTACGAAAGGAGGTAGAAGATGGGTTACAAATATGAGAATAGTGGCATTTGTGAGTAATAGATTAATATGAATCATGGTTCTTGATGTGTTGTGATTATAATTATGTTATAAATAATATTAAGAGTATGGAAGAAACATTATACGAGGATGAATGTAATGTTGTATTATGACCATGGTTATGGATGCCCTTGAAATGGAATAAGGAGAATTGAATAATGTATGAAATCGATAAAGATTGTTGAGTATGATATTATGAATATTAGTATTGACATTTGGGAGTTGCTATGTTATATGGAGAAAGTTGTAGAAACAAAGGAGATGCTACCCAATTTTCTCTAGCCTTAGTTCAAGCATGCTTACGTTATCGATTATCTAATATTAGTACGAACTCTTTTGAAGGTAGAAACGTGAACATTGGAGGGGAAAATTCAAGTGATAAAGTAGCTAAACAAAGAGGTATGTAAGGATATTCCCTTTTTTTCTAAGGCATGATTCTCATGACATGACTCCCTTTATCTTCCATGACCTTCTTACATTCCGGAAAAATATGAGTCAATGGTTATGAAGAGCTTTTTATGAGATGAAGCTTATGCTATTTTATGAATCCAATAATGATGATGATGAGTCTAAGCCCAAAGATCTTAAAGATCATGCCATGATGTTCCTATGAAGCTAATGATTCTTATACACCCCTTTGATGTTGTTAATTGTTTCTAGACCCACCTTATAATGTTAGTTCCTTCGAGGTGAGGTATGACGATTATGATTACTCCATAATGGAATCGGGGGTTCTCGACCTTAAGTCACCCCGATATGGTTATAGATTATCTTTAGATTCTAATGCATGCTTTATGATGAGTTTATGACGAGCATATCATGATACGATTCCACCGTGCCTAGATGGCCGGGCATGACACCGCGAAGGCGGGCGGCTTGAGACTTCACCGCGCCTAGATGGTCGGGCATGACACCGTGAAGGCAGGCTGCTTATTATTACACCGTGCTTAGAGGGCCGGACATGACACCACTAGTGGGCGGCGTGTGATAGTTACCCGGGCACGAGTTAACGATGATGGTATATATGATATGCATACATGTGTTTCCTTTAAAGGTCAAGCAGGTTATATCTTCAGCTCATGTTCTATTGTTTCTTTATTATGCTATTATTATTCATGTCTTACGTACTCAGTACAATGTTCGTACTGACGTCCTTTCTTTTTGGACGCTGTGTTCATGCCAACAGGTAGACAGGGAGACGGCGCGAATCCGTAGAAGCTTATCATGGCCCCTAGTCAGGTCGTGACAAAAGTGGTATCAGAGCAGTTCCGTCCTAGGGTGTGTCTACGAGCCGTGTCTAGCAGAGTCTCGTTTATGGGTGTGAAGCGCGCCACACTTATAAACAAGAGGCTGCAGGGCATTTAGGAAAAATGATCATTCTTCTTCCTACTAGATTGTGCGATAGATCCATGTTATAAGATTTTCTCCTCCCTAATTATGCGTTATGATTTCAGTGATGCCGCCAAAGAGAAAAGCTACAGCCGCCCAGAGGGGAAAGGCTACGACAGAAAGGCGGATAGAAAGGGAGCCGCCGACGAATATAGAAGAAGGTGAATCTCAAAATGAGGCTCCATCAAATACCTCTCACACTCCGCCTATTCTAGAAGAATAAGAGGGCTTCGGCTCCGCTTCTATGACTCAGCTCTCCACCGGCCGCTTCGGTCAACAAATGACCGAAGCTATTCAGCTATTGACACAGTTAGTTGTCGCTCAAGCATAGCGGCAGAGTACGGGTCCAAGTGACAGGGTAACTTGTACTCGAGCCCGGGATTTTATGAGTTTAAACAATCCAGAATATTTAGGATCAAAGCCGGATGAAGACCCGCAAGGTTTTATTGATAAGATGTTGAGAACATTAAAAATTATCCATGCTTCCGAAACTGAATCGGTGGAGTTGGCATCTTATAGACTCCAGGATGTGGCAGTTCTTTGGTACAATAACTGGATATCTTCAAGGAAGGAAAATGCATCTCCCCCGATTTGGCAAGAATTTGTGGATGCTTTCCTTCATCACTATTTGCCACCCCAGGTCCGTCGAGCTAGAGCGGATAGATTCTTAAATTTGAAGCAGGGGAATATAAGTGCCCGGGAGTATAGCCTTCACTTTAATTCATTGGCTAGATATGCTCCGACTATGGTGGCCGACATGGCAGATAGAGTGCATAGGTTTGTGAGTGGCTTGGGGCCACATTTGTTTAAAGACTGCTTGATAGCTTCGTTGCAGGAGGGGATGGACATTTCCGTATTCAGGCCCACACCCAGAATTTAGAGGAGCAAAGAACATCCGCAAAGGGGTGAGCGCGATATTGATAGAGGGCAGAGTAAGAGGACCAGATCTATGGATGTCGGTAGCGACTATAGAGGGGGATCGCGGCAGTCACATTCTAGATATTCGGGCTAGTCAACAACTAGTGCACCTCCCCGATTTGCAGGCAGGTGATTTGACCGCTCCGTTTATTCAGGACAGGGTCAGAGCTCGAAAGATTCAGGTTCCCAATTTGGAGACGATTATAGTTAGAGGAGACCACCGGTCCCGCAATGTAGTCAGTGCAGAAAGTTACATTTGGGCCCGTGTCGTCAAGGCTCCGATGCTCGTTATGTTTGTGGACAGACTGGGCACGTGATACGTGATTGTCCCTCGAGGTACGATAGAGGTAGGGTTCAGCCCACAGGATCAGCAGCTGGTTCTTCTTCATCTGTGCGCCCGATAGGGCAGACTCCCCAGATTCCAGCAGGACGAGGTAGAGGCAGAGGGGGGCGTCCCTGGTTCGAGTGGTATCCGACCTACATCTATCTATGCTTTAGGACGACGTGATCTTGAGTCCTCCCCGGATGTGGTTACAGGTATACTATCTATATTCTGTCATGAGGTTTATGCATTAATAGATCCGGGTTCCACGTTATCTTATATTACTCCTTATATTGCTAGTCGTATTGGGGTGAAACCTGAGCCAATTAAACCTTTTGAGGTACCTACTCCGGTTGGTGATCCTGTAATAGCTAAACAAGTGTACAAAGATTGTATAATTGTGGTATGTAATCGTCAGACTAAAGTTGATCTAGTTGAGCTGGAAATGTTAGATTTTGATGTGATTATGGGTATGGATTGGTTGGCCTCATGTTATGCCAATATCGATTGCCGAATGAAAGTTATTCAATTTCAATTTTCGGGAGAACCCGTGCTTGAATGGAAAGGTAATACAGCGTCTCCCCGAGGTAGGTTTATTTCCTACCTTAAGGCAAGGAAGATGATAGCTAAAGGCTATGTTTATCACTTAGTCTGAGTTCATGACACCGAAGCAAAGTCACCGACTTTTCAATCCGTCCCAGTAGTAAACGAATTTCCGGATGTATTTCCAGATGAACTCCCAAGTATTACTCCTGAAAGAGATATTGATTTTGCTATTGATGTATTACCGGATACTAAAACTATATCCATTCCTCCTTATCGAATGGCTCCTGCAGAACTGAAAGAGCTAAAGGCACAATTGAAAGATTTACTTGAGAAAGGATTTATTAAGCCCAGATCATCACCGTGGGGAGCGCCTTGTTATATCCCGTATTTTGTACATTGGAATATTTTAAGGTAGTTACGATAAGTTAAGGACAAGGCTATTTTCGATTTTGTTTAATGCACAAGTTGCTTATGAATTTTATTGGATGGAAATATTAAGGAAAATTAGGGGCTAGAAGTTGAAAAATAAATTTCACGAAAAGGCCTGAAAGTCATGTAGAATCGTGTGGGTGTGTGGGTTCCACACATGGCTTAGCCAATTGTCTTAAGCCATAAAGGGGGGGGGGGGCATGTGTCCACCTTGTATTTGTAAATGGCTACATATATATATATATATATATATATATATATATATATATATACTCTAGAAATTTGGACAAGCTTGGAGAAAAAAAAAAAAAGAAACAATTCGGCCAAGGTTGGCCGAACTTTTGACCTCCGAAAATATTGATCAAAAAAATAATTTTCTTCTAGCTTTTCAACCAATTGGAAGGTCCTTATTAACGTGGAGTAAATCAGCTAACAAGTTACTTGATGATAGCCCTCGTAACCATAAGTTAAGGTCGGGCCCACATGTCGGGATTTTATAAAGGACATATGAAAAGATATATGGGTAGTACATGTGAAGTTGAGCAAGTCCTAAGAAGGACCCATAAGCCAAAAATGAGTGTAAGCCCTCCAAAAGGACGATTTAAGAAAACGTTTTCGGGTGATCTGACGTTGAGGGGCCAAAACGGTATTATGAGTTTGGAATTTGGGAAAACTGCCAGAATGAAAGTTGTAGATAATTGAAATATCTTTCCAACCATAGGTCTTGGGTTCACAGGAAATATCGGCATAAGGAGATATGGACGTTTTAAGGTAGAAAGGTCAGTGGGCCAGGCCCAACCCGAGCCCAACCGGTCGTGCCCATTACCCACACCTTTTTAAGTAAAATTTCAGCCTTTTCTCCTCATTTTTCATACCAAAACACCCAGAAAATTCTGGAGAAAAAGAGAGAGGAGAGCCTAGAGAGAAAAACCAATTTTGACCAAAATCCGCCCCGAATCCGAAGCCCATGAAGAGAAAAGTGTTGTACGTCGCGTTGCCTTCAATTTGAGCTAAAAATCAACCAAGAAGAAGAGGGTGGACATGGTGGCTGCACACTTGAGGTAAGATTAAGGTTCCTTTTCATTGTTAACAAGTTTATTCGGAGTTTTTAACGGATTAGAACGGAGGGAATAGTGTGATAAATTCGTTTGTTGGTGTGTCGGATTGAATTTAGGCTTGAAGAGAAATTTGGATAAAAATATATGTATTTATTTTGTAGGATATTGAAGATGTTGTTATCGATGTTGTTGGTATTAATTTTAGAAGCTTCCTTACGGAAATAAAGTTATTAATTAGTCGTATCGCAAGTTGGTTGGTTGAGAAAATGGGAAAAA
>NW_026719299.1:0-12083 GCF_029784015.1 Lycium ferocissimum | reverse complement strand
CGGGAATTTATATCGATATGGAGATTTTGATATTATTTTGGGTATGACTTGGTTGTCACCGTATCACGCGATCTTGGACCGCCACGCCAAGACAGTTATATTAGCTATGCCTGGGATTCCTAGATTAGAGTGGAGGGGTACTCCGAGCCCCGCTCCGAAGAAGATCATTTCTTATCTCCACACGAAGAAGTATGTTAGCAAAGGGTGTTTGGCTTACTTAGCCCACGAACGTGATACTAGTATTGATTCTCCGTCCCTTGAGTCCGTGCCCATTATGTGTGAGTTCATGGAGGTGTTTCCTTCTGATCTGCCGGGTATGCCACTCGATCGTGACATTGATTTCAGTATCGATTTGGATCCGGCACGCTCCCCATTTCTATTCCTCCCTATAGGATGGCACCTGATGAGTTGAGAGAGCTGAAGGAGCGGCTACAGGATCTATTGAGTAAGGGGTTTATTAGACCAAGTGTCTCCCGTTGGGGTGCTCCTGCTTTGTTTGTGAAGAAAAATGACGGTACGATAAGGATGTGCATAGATTACCGTCAGTTGAACAAGGTCACCATTCGCAATAAGTATCCCATTCCTCGTGTTGATGACCTGTTCGACCAGCTTCAGGGTGCTTTGGTATATTCGAAGATTGATTTGAGGTTAGGCTACCATCAGCTGAAGATTTGGGCTGAGGATGTTCTAAAGACTGCCTTTAGGACCCGTTATGGTCATTACGAGTTCCTTGTGATGTCATTTGGGCTTACGAATGCCCCAGCTGTGTTTATGACTTTGATGAATAGCATTTTCAAGCCATATCTTGATTCTTTCATCATTGTATTCATCGATGATGTCTTGGTGTATTCGAAGAGTAGGGAGGAGCATGAGCATCATTTGAGGATTGTCCTTGGGTTATTGAAGGAGAAGAAAATTTATGTCAAGTTTTTAAAGTGTGAGTTCTGGCTTGAGTCTATGGCATTCTTGGGCCACGTTATGTCTAAGGACGGAATCAAGGTTGATCCCAAGATGATTGAGGCTATTAGAGATTGGGTGAGGCCTACTACTGTGACTGAGATTCGTAGCTTCATGGGGTTAGCTAGCTATTGTCCGATTTTTGAAGTGTTTCGCTTCTATTGCTTCTTCTTTGAATAGATTAACTCAGAAGGAGATTCCCTTTCAAAGGGTCCGATGCTTGTGAAGAGTGCTTTCAAAAGCTCAAGACTCTTTTAACTTCAGCCTCGATTCTGGCATTACTCGTGGAGGGTAAGGATTTCTCAATGTAATGTGATGTATCACGTGTTGGTTAGGGTATTGTGTTGATGCAGGAGGCTAGATTATTTCCTATGCTTCCCATCAGCTGAAGATCCACGAGAAGAACTACCCTACCCATGATCTGGAGTTACTAGTAGTAGTATGTGGATGGAGCTTCTGAAGGATTACGACACCACCATTCTCTATCATCCGGGAAAAGGTAATGTTGTAGCTGATGCCTTGAGTCGCAAGGCAGTGAGGATGGGTAGCTTAGATCGATTAGTTGCTCCTGAGCATTCGTTAGCCATGGAGGTTCAGACTCTGGCTAACATTTTTGTGCACTTTGATATCTCAATTTCGAGGCTATCAGGTGTTCATCCGATTTTCCATGGTCCATGCTGAAGAAATATCATTTTGATGGTTCTTACATCGTTTGTTGATATTCTGTGTTGCTTGATGAGAATTTGTCTTACGATGAGGAGCCAATAGCGATTCTGGAAAGGCAGGTTAGGAAGCTTAGGTCTAAGGATATCGCTTCGATCAAGGTTCAATGGAATCATCGTCCTGTTGAGGAGGCTACTTTAGAGACCGAGTCATGTATAAGCGAGAGATATCCTCAGTTGTTTGCTGATTCAGGTACTTTCCCCCCATTTCTATTCCTTTCCGCTCGAGAAGAGCGACCGTTTAATTTGTACCTGATGTAACCACCCAATTGGTCGTTATAGTACAATTGATCCTTTTACCCCTGCTGGCCCTTTCCCGAGGTCATCAGGCGAGTTTGGGTGTGACTTTTCGAGGTTTGAGCCTTAAAGTGAGATTGGTTTGACCCAAAGTTGACTTTTGGATAAACGGACCTTTTTTGGAATTCCGTCAATTTCGAGAGGCCCGTATGGTCATTTATGACTTGGTAGTGTTCGGTCGGTTCCCAATGCAATTGGGAGCATTTTGGGACTTGGGTTGGAAACTTGGCTATAGGCCATTGGGGGTTGACTTGGTCAATTAGACCTCCGTTGGGAAATTCGAGGCCACGGGTGAGTTCGTAGAGTGTTTTTCTTTGTGTTTGCATGTTTGTTTTGTATCTGTGGGGCCTTGGGTGATAGTCGGATTTTGGGTTGAGATTGGTCAAAAATTAGTAACTTTTCAGGTGTCTGCTGTATGGCACCAGAACCGCCGCAATCGACCGCTGCAGCCGATGTCGGGTAGAATTCTATTCTTTTTCTAAAGTTAAAACCCTTAAACCCTATCATTCCCTTTATCACTTTCTAAGCACACTTTGGGGAATTGATTAGCCTGTGGACTGAATCTTCTTGGAGGTAAAATCTATCACCTTAGACTTCATCATTTACCTTCCTAGACCCTTAATCCATGTTTAGAATCACTAGAAACAAAATAGAGAAGATGGGTCTTATGATGAAATTCTTGAAATGGGTTTAGACTTCTAAAATGGGAAGTGATGGTGAAACTGACTAGTATAACTATAGAATTTGATAAATTCCTTGTTGTTAAGCTTATTTCTTCCATTATTAGTGATTAATTTGAGGACTCAAGAATAAGGGTTCATACCTAAATTTAGGGGTTTTTCTTTAAATCCGATTTAGGCTTAATCTTGAGTTGTTTTAGCAATTGATTAGTGGGTTTGATCACTTAGAGCTTGAATTTTACCCTTGTGGGCTCATTTCCCCAAATTCCTTGGCTTAGAATTTGACCTAACTAGAAGTATAACAATATGGGTATAGTTCTTCTTGATTTCTAATATAGAATCCGATTATGAATAGAATTTCAGTACTTGGAGGTGCTACAAAAAAGAAAGGCCAAAGTTTGATTATTCGAGGTTTCGGTTCGGGATTCCAGGTAGGTTACGGCTTACCTTTATGTTAGACTTCGATTAGCAAATCATATGTCGAGTTAGTGATTGTTGGAGACAAAGATGTAAACCTTCGGGTATGGAGTTGGGATAGAATACTTAGGTTGGTATTGTTGTTAACTATGGCTTGTCGCCTTATTGTGTTCTATTGAGATGTTGCTTATTCTGAGTTGTTGGCTTTTCGCCACGTGATTGATTCTAGAGTTGATGCTTAGTGATTACTTTATGTTTCGGAGAGCATATTTTATCATGATTGAAGTTGTAGGGAAGGAAAGAAAGGTTATGATATTGTTATTATGATTGAGATATGTGTCCATGGGTGGCACCAGTGATTCATATATTCTTGATGGCATTGTTATCATGCATTCACTCATTTATGCATTATTGGTATTGGGTTGCACGCCGCAACACTTACTGGGATCAGGTTGCACGTACTGCAACACTGACGGGGATCGGGTTGCACGTTCCGCAACATTGACTATTGGATCGGGCTATGCGCCACAGCAGGTACATGGACTTAGCGGTCCCCTATGGGTCATGACTGTCGAGGCAACGAGATATTCTACCTGAAGCGTGTGTGTATCACTACATTTGCATTGCATTCATCTCATATTTACATATGGCATTGTATTAGACTTGTTGGTTGATCTTTGGTGATACGTGTACCTGATAGTGGTTCTTGGGATTATGTTACGGACTTATAGTGGATTTAAAGGGGATATACTAGACTTGGTGATTTGGTACTAAATTTGATACTTTGGACTGTGTTGAGTTATATCTGATTGTGAGCAAGCCTACTTTTTCAGTCTCTTTCTTGTATAAATGATTATTTTACTGTTGTCGGCCTATGATGCCTACTCAGTACGTGTTGTTGTATTGATTCTACCTTGCTGCATTTTTTTTAGTGCAGTGTTTGTGACCAGTTCGACTTCTTCGCTTCATGACTGAGTCACGAGGCCGTATGATGAGCATTCTAGGGTGAGCACTTGGATGGATTCGCTGCCCATATCACTCTATCTATTTTTGTCTTTATATTCTATCATTTGGACAGTTATTTATGGATATTTGATACTTGTATTTCCTAGACATTATGTAGTGTCTCTTTTACTAGTCAGACCTGATTTTGGAATTTTGATGTATCTTCCGCACTTATTATATTTATCTATTTATGTTAGACTTATTATTATGTAATTCTGGGTGATTGAATTTATTTTATTTTATTGTTTGGTTGTGAATAAGGGACGGGTTCGCCTACCGAGGTGGGAAGTGGTAGGTGCCCACACATTCCCCTAGTTGGGGTGTGACAATTGGGTTCCCCCTTCCTTTCTCATTCTCCCAACGCTTTATAAGAATCTCATGCTCCACTTTCTCTTTTTTCAAGTACTGGTAACATTCAAAAATCTCATCCTACTTGTGTTCCCATTCGAAGTAACTTTCTTCATTAGATTTTGGATACATGGTTTGCCTCTCCACGTTGGAATTTTGTACATTTGCAACGAATAGTTTCTCTTTTTCTTGCACAAGTTGAGTCATGCACGCGTCAATACTACAAGGAGGCAATGCCAAATTCCCTAACTTAAACATTGTACCTGCAAACTAGCAAACACGTTAGTGGCAAAAATTCCTCACGTCACTTGTATTTGCATCATCTTACCTCACTCTAGTGTCCTTCCAAAGTTGGCCATGAACCTCCTATCCAAATCAATTTCACAAGGTTGTTAATTCTTTGCGGAAGAATAGATTCATGTTAATTGAAAGACGAACGACTCGATCAAACTAATGGACTTGAGCAAAAGAAGTTTCAACGAAGTTTAAATGAGAAAACCTTGAAAAATAATTGGCATGAAAGAAATGGGACTCAATAACTAATTAATAACTAAGCGGAACAATTACTAGTTGTTAATTAGCTTAGAGAATCAAAGAAATAAGAAGAAGAAGTGAAGAAACCTTGGCCAAACACTTAGAAAAATTTGGGAAGTTTTTAAGCCAACACTTAGAAAATTGGGAGATGCTTAAAGTGTTTAATTAAAACGTACGTAACTTTTTGTATAGAGCTCTGAATAATGAACGATTTGTTGATTTAGAAAGTAGACGCACTGAACTTGAATTTTGATAGGTTATGCATCCCATAACTCTGTATACACACGAAGATATACCCCCCTAAAGTTTGGTCAAAATCTGCCAAAACTTAGAAAAAATTTGAGACTTTTGGAAAAATCTGCTCTTTGAAACTGTGGGCCACGCGTCTGTAGGTCCGCGTCAGACTGCTGATGTCAGCTCTGACATGGCGGCTAATGTGGCAGCTGACCTTTTTTTTTTAACTAAAAAATTGAGCTGAATTTTCTATTTTTTTCTTGGGCCCACAAACACTTTTCAACCTTTTTAACTTGAAGACTTTGGATCAAGCACCCTCTTTGGTCTTCTTCTTCAAGATGAACTTATGAAGACACTTATGAACTTCAAGAACACCCAAAATGAAATCTATGCCCAAATCAACTTGTTTTTCTCCCAAATTTCGGATTTAAGTCCTCCTTAACTAGGAGAACAAAACCCAACAAAAATTAGCTCCAAATAAACTCCAAATCACTAAACCCACTTTGTGTTCTTGAAGGTTTGAAGGCCCTCCAATGGTGGATTCTTGAAACCTTGTCCAAATGACCCCAAATTTCAGATTCCAAGAGATTTAACCCTCACAAACTTGAATCCAACCTCAAATCCGCACAAATCCAATTTTTTTATTTTAGAATTTGACACTTTTTTTTAATTTTTTTTTCTAGAACCAAGGATGAAGAATTGCACATCAATTCTTCTACCAAGCTCTGATACCAAATGATAAGATTCCTAAAATTGAAACTCTAGAAATGTAACCAAAATGCGAAAATTGAAAGATTATAAGAGAATTGGAGATAAGAAGAGAGGATAGGAGCAAGACCTATTTGATAATCAATCTTTGGGCAAACTTAGGTATACTAAACCTAAACCCTCCCAATTGGATTCAATCAAGGAGCCCATACTATTTGAATTCAATTAAGAGTCAATCAAATGAATCCACAAATGAACAACTCTCATATGAAATCAATGGAAAAAGGCTCAATAGCCAACAATGGAATCTACCATAATCAACTATCTTTAAACACTAATCATTAGATTAGCACTACACTAATTCTATCAAACAAACTATCACCCATTTAGAGTATTCATCTCCACATCATTCAAAACTTCCTAATGAAATAACTAATGTAGTATTTATACTACTAGGCTAAAAAAGACTAACTAGCTTATTACAAAAATATCCTTAATGAAGTAAGGGCCTTGTTTGGTTGTCTTCTCAAAGGATGATGGCTTGTCTTTAAGGAATAGCCTCTTCACATAAATAGCAACCTTCTGGCCTTTAACTTCCCAAGCTTGCAATTGTAGCCGCACATCAACATTTGGGCTTTTTTAAGAGGCAAGCTTTATACCTTAGACTCTTAGGCTCTTAGGCTCTAGAACTCCTCCTCCATGCTATCTCCCATAGCTTGACAGGCCTCCAGTCATTGGCTTCAAGTGCTTCCATAGCTTCATTCTCCATGAACATGAATTCTAAAGCTTGCAAGTCCTTGGCTCGACTTCTAGTATAAGTCCTTGGAGAAGTTAGCCCCCCGATATCATATCATTTCTCTATGCCCTGATGTTGTATTCTCAAATTAATTTGTTGTTCATTATTCATCAAAACTTCCTATTGCACTTCAAAGATCAATTAGAACCCATATCTTCCCATTATCATTAGCAACAGCAGATTCCATCTCCAACCTTCTTTTTACTTCTCCGCATGACTGCAATTGTGAAATGGCTCCACTAAAGCTACAATGAAACAATTGTGTTGCCTTCGAATATTGATGAGTCTCTGAAAGGAATGTTGAGTATTAACAAATCTAATTGCCACAACCCGACAAAGGGGCCATGATGGGCACCGGAGCTAATTACCGAGCACTTTTCATTAGGCTATTCATCATACTCAACCCGGACACACACACACACACATATATATATATATATATATATATATATATATATATATATATATATATATATAACCTCCAAAGCAACACATGTCTATATACATCAATGATATACAAAAGTACAGGGTATTCATCATGGGCATTTACTACCCACACGTACGTATCTATAAGCCTCTACTAGAATACTAGACATAAGGACGGGACAGGACCCCGTCGTGCCCAAATATATACACACAAAGTGATATATCAGAAATAGACCTCTGGAATAATGGAGTGCTCCTATAAGTCCGCTGATCAGCTCCTATAAATCTAGGTCACCTCCATGTCCACCTGTGGGCATGAACACAGCGTCCATAAAAGAAAGGACGTCAGTACGAATAAAGTACTGAGTATGTAAGGCATGAATCATACTAGCATAATAAAGAAATCATGAAACATGAGATGAAGATATAACCTGTTTACCCTTTAAAAGAAAACACATGTCATACATATCACATATACTATCATTGTTAACTAGAGTCCGGGTAACCATCGCACGCCACCCACTAGTGGTGTTAGGTCCGGCCATCCAGGCACTCTGTGATCATATGCAGCCCGCCTTAGCGGTGTCATGTCCGTCCATCTAGACACGGTGTAATCATATGCAGCTCGCCTTAGCGGTGTCATGTCCGGACATCTAGGCACGGTGTAATCATATGAAGCCCGCCTTCACGGTGACATGTTCGGCCATCTAGGCACGATGTAATATCATTATCATATACTTATCATAAAGCATGCATAAAAGCTCAAAGACAACTATAACTCTTTTGGGGTGACGTAAGGTCGAGAACCCCCGATTCCATTATGACGTAATCATGATCATCACACCTCACCTTGAAGGAACTAGCATCAAAAGGTGGGTCTAGAAATAATGAATAACATCAAAGAATCGTATAGGGATCATTAGCTTCGTCGAATTATCACATCACGTTCATAACGTATCTCTTATCTTTGCCTCGTGAGAAGCTCTTTATAAACATGGACTCATAGTTTCCGGAATGTAAGAAGGTCATGGAATAATAATGAAGTCATGTCATAAGAGTCATGCCTTCGAAAAGAAGGGACTAGCCTTACATACCTTTAAGCGTGTCAATTCGTTTGATTTCTACCTCTTGAACTCGCAAATCTACAATTGGGATAACACAAACCATAATTAGGCCTCTCACCTCATTGGATAATCTTAGTGAGTGTAATAAGACCATATTAAATAGGGGGCAATATTTCCCTTAACTTCCAACTCAATCCAACATCAATAACAACATCAACAACAACATCATCCGCTCTTACATAGCAAAATATAATCTAATCCATCCCAAATCCTCATTCAAAACAACTCTTAATCTCATCTTGGTCTCTATTCAATTTATCACTTCCATAACTATATTTCTTTTGCTTATAATCACTAAAACTCTCGATATTTAACTTAAGTAAAAAGATAAACATCATTCACATACCTTGAAGAGTCTAGAATCTCAAAGCCCAACTTCAACTCCACTTCCCAAGCTTCTTGACTTGATTAAACCCTAGAAATAATATTTTTCATTTACTAGCTCGGGTTTACGGGCTCAGATTTTACCTTAATTTTCATTAATTCAAAGAAATATGTTGGTAAGAAATTTTCAAGGGTTTCTCTGGCCTGATATTGAGGAAAAATGTTAAATAAGTCGTGGTCTCAGATATTTATACTGAATCGAGAAGGTTCCGGATGTCGAGTTCGACGGTCGGGTTGACGGACCGTCGACACGTTCTCGTCAACCTGACCCGTCGAATTTCTTATGCAGTTCAGAAATCTCAGAGTCGTATTGATGGCCTAATCGACGGCCCATCGATGGTGACTGGTGCCTGCAATTTCTCTGATTCAATCCGTTGCGTTGTTTTGGTCTGTTCAACATATAACCCTGCAAATCGCAGAGGTCACCTGTAAGAACTTCCATCCATAGGGTAAAATACGTGATATCACAAATCTCGGGCTCGGACTCCATTCCAAGGTACACTCGACTAGGTAGCCGTAAGTTTTCCTACCATGAAAACGAGAGGTGTAACATTCTTCCCCCCTTTAAAAACATTCGTCCTCGAATGTTAAGTTCTCGAGAATCCTACAGAAATTTTGCCAGAGTTTCCCCTGTAATATGGCGCTACCATCCTATCACAACAGCCCATAATAACATTGCCTCACAGGGCCACAACACAATAGCAAGAAATTATGGCCACACACGACCAAAAGCATAAAAAGAAAGCATACATACCTCATAATATTGATGTCTCATCTTGGATCTCTTCCGGGGTTTGAAATAAGTGCGGGTACTTGGACTTCATGTTTTCTTCCTCTTCCCAAGTCATTTCCTCTCGATTATTGTTCCGCCACAAGACCTTAACTGAGGCTACCTCTTTATTTCTAAGTTTCCGTACTTGCCTATCTAGTATGGCCATGGGTACCTCCTCATAAGTCAACCTTTCCGTCACTTGAACATCATCTACCGGCACGATCCTAGTAGGATCTCCGACACACTTACGGAGCATTAATACATGAAAAACTGGATGGGTTGATTCAAGTTCTGAAGGTAGGTCCAGTTCATAAGCTACTTCACCCACCTTACGGACAATCTTATAAGGTCCAACGTATCGAGGACTTAACTTTCCCTTCTTACCAAATCCCATCACGCCTTTCATCGGTGATACCTTTAAGAATACCCAATCATCAACTGGAATTCTAAGTCTCACCGACGGTTGTCCGTATAAGATTTCTGGCGACTTTGGGCTGTCAATAGTCGGTGTTGCATAACCTTGACCTTTTTCACCGCTTGTTGAATCAACTCAGGGCCTATTAGCTGTACCTCTCCTAGTTCAAACCACCCAATTGGGGATCTACACTTTCTCCCATGTAGAGCTTCATACGGGGCCATTTGAATACTGGAATGATAGCTATTGTTGTATGCGAACTCAATGAGAGGTAAGTGATCATCCCAGCTACCACCGAAATCTAGCACACATGCCCGTAACATATCGTCCAAGGTCTGAATAGTGCGTTCGGCTTGCCCATCAGTTTATGGATGAAATGTTGTGCTAAGCCTTACCTGAGTACCCAAACCTTCTTGGAAAGACTTCCAAAATTTAGCTGTAAATTATGCTCCTCTGTCAGTAATAATAGACACCGGGATGCCGTGAAGTCGCACAATCTCTTTAAGATGCAACCTCACATAATCTTCTGCCGAATATGTGGTTTTGACTAGAAGAAAATGGGCTGATTTTGTAAGTCTGTCCACGATCACCCATATGGAGTCATACTTGCTTCGAGAACGAGGCAACCCCACAATAAAATCCATGTTGGTCACTTCCCATTTCCAGGTTAGTGATTCCATGGCTTGTAACAATCCTCTTGGCTTTTGATGCTCAATTTTCACTGGTTGGCAATTTGGACATTGAGCTACAAATTCTGCTATGTATTTCTTCATTCCATCCCACCAATACATTAGCTTGAGATCGGGATACATCTTTATCGCTCCTAGATAAATAGATTACCGAGAGTAATAAGCTTCTTCTAGAATCCGACAACATAGTCCCGCAATATTTGGAACACATAGCCTGTGTCGGTATCTAAGAACTCCATCCATAGAAACTTCAAAAGGTTACTTCTCTTTCTCATGAAATGTATCTTGATAGTTACTCTACTAGGGATCTTCATATTGGCGCTCTCTCACCTGCATATCTAGGGACAAAACAATGGGTCGTGGATACCAAGTCCTGCATTGCCTGAATTAATTAGACTAACACCAAGGCTGGCTAGTTGGTGAAGCTCACGGATTAATTCTTTCTTCTCTAGAGGAACCTCACATAGACTGCCCATTGACTTGTGGCTAAGTGCATTAGCTACTACATTCGCCTTTCCGGGGTGGTATAAAATACTCATATCATAATCTTTCAGTAGCTCTAACCACCGTCGCTACCGGAGACTCAACTCCTTCTGTTTAAAAATATATTGGAGACTCTTGTGATCTATATAAATATTAACATGAACGCCATATAAATAGTGTCTCCACATCTTTAGTGCATGAATAATCGCCAATTCGAGGTCATGGGTTGGGTAATTTTTCTCGTGTTTCCACAACTGCCTTGAAGCGTAGGCATTGACTTTACCGTGTTGCATTAACACACAGCCTAACCCGACACCAGAGGCATCAGAATACACAACATAATCGTCTGATCCTTCTGGAAGTGTCAGAACTAGGGCTGAAGTTAATCTATCCTTCAATTCCTGGAAACTGCATTCACAAGCATCAGTCCATTAAAATTTTGCTGATTTCTGAGTTAGCTTCGTCAATGGCACTGAAATAGAAGAGAATCCTTCCACAAATCTCCTATAATAGCCTGTTAATCCCAAAAAGCTACAGACCTCTGTCGGTGTTGTGAGTCTTGGTCAAGTCTTCACAGCCTCAATCTTTTGAACATCTACTCGAATGCCATCAGTTGAAATAATATAGCCCAGAAAAGTCACAGAATTTGTTATATCCCGTATTTTTGTACATTGGGATATTTTAAGCAAATCGCGACAAGGTAAGGACAAGACTATTTTGGGATACGAGGTAGAGACTTTTAACCTCCGATTTTATTTTAATGCACAAGTTGTTTAAAATTTTTATTTGGTATGGAATTATTAATGAAGATTAGGGATTAATTAACCATGATTAGACTGTTAAGTGGGATTAAAAGTTTAATTACTTCATTAATTGGCCATTAGTGGCCGTGTGGGCCCCACCCATGGCTTGGCCAAATTGGATTTGCTCAAGCCATGAGTGGGACATGTGTCCACCTCTTAGGCACCATATAAGTATCAAATTGATGCCAAGGAAAGTCATTTTATCATCTTCACAACTTAAGAAAACTTAGAGAGGGAGAGAGAAACTCTCGCCATTTAGTGAGATTGAAGCTTTGGATGTTGATCAAAA
>NW_026719298.1:0-11523 GCF_029784015.1 Lycium ferocissimum | reverse complement strand
GTGTGTTTGTATATGTTATGTTCTGGGCGATCCCATTCGCCGTGGCAGCCTTGTCGGCTTGCATTTGTATATGTTTTGGGCCGTTGCGCCATATGATAGCCTTGTCGGCTTTTGGTATATATATATATATGGTTGTGTTCGAGATGTGTTCGAGATGCTTTGATATAATACGAGACGCCGTTTGATATTTGTGTCCGTATAAACTATCCGTGTGCGATTCGGATTTAATGATTGTGTTTGGGTGCCCAACTCGGGTACTAGTCACGGCCTACGGGGTTGGGTCGTGACTTATTGTAGATAGGCTCACAAAATCAGCCCATTTTCTTCCAGTCAGGCCTACTTATTCAGCTGAGGACTATGCAAAGTTATATATTAAGGAGATAGTAAGACTTCACGGAGTTCCCACATCTATTATATCCGAGAGGTGCTCGGTTTACGCTAACTTCGGAGATCATTCCGAAGGATTGGGGACACAGTGAGTCTTAGTAGAGCATTTCACCCTCGCATCGACGGGATGCCGAGCGTACTATTCGACGCTAGGAGATATGTTGCGGCATGTGTCATTGACTTCGCAGGCAAACTGATGATCATCTCGTCACTTATTGAGTTTGCCTAATAATAGTTACCATTCTAGCATCCAGATGGCACCGTATGAGGCTCTGTATGGCAGGAAGTGTAGATCACCTATTGGCTGGTTTGATGTTGGGGAGACTAAGCTAATCGGCCCAGATATGATTCACGAAGCCATTGATAAGGTAAAACTTATTCGGGAAAGGTTATTAGCAAATCGCATTCGACAAGTCATATGCAGATAATCGACGTCGACACTTAGAGTTCCGTGTCGATTGGGGTATTCTTGAAGGTGTCACCCATGAAGGGTATAATGAGATTTGGCAAGAAGGGGAAGCTCAGCCCGAGATATATTGGGCCTTATCAGGTTGTTCGTAAAGTAGGCAAGGTTGCCTATGAATTAGACCTACCATCTGATCTGGAAGCAGTACACACAGTGTTTCATGTGTCTATGCTTTGCAAATGTATTGGTGATCCTTCCAGAATATTCCCTGTGGATGATATCCAAGTGACAGAGGAGTTATCATATGAGGAGAACCCTATAGCTAAACCGGATCGTCAAGTGAGAAGATTGCGTACTAAAGACGTGGCTTCCGTTAAAGTATTGTGGCGGAACAACAGGAAGAGATGACACGGAAGTGAAGAGGAGATGAAGAATAAGTATCCCTACTTGTTTCCTATGCCTACAGGTAATCTAAACTCCTCGTTGATTATATTGATTGGTAAATAAAGCTATATGTTATAACGATAAAAGAGACTCCCCCGAAGTCCCTGTAAGACCTGGTAAGACTAGTTTAACATTCGAGGACTAATGTTATAAAGGGGGAAGGATGTTATATCCTGTATTTTTGTACGTCGGGATATTTTAAGCTAATCGCGACAAGTTAAGGACAAGACTATTTTGGGACCCAAGGTAGAGACTTTTAACCTCCGATTTTGTTTTAATGCACAAAGTGCTTATAAATTTTATTTGGTATAGAAATATTATTGGAGATTAGGGATTAATTAACCATGATTATATTATTAAGTGGGATTAAAAAGTTTAATTATTCACTAATTAATCCCTAAGTGGTCAGTGGGTCCACACATGGCATGGCCAAATTTGATTGGCTTAAGCCATGAGTGGGACATGTGTCCAACACCTAGGCATCATATAAATAGCAACTTGATGACAAAGCAAGCCATTTTCATCATCTTCACAAACATAGAAAGTTAGAGAGAGAGAGAGAACCTCTCGGCCATGGCTGGCCGAGAATGATCTTGCAAAACCTTGATCAAAATTTAATTTTCTCCAAGCAATTCAACTCCTTAGAAGGTGTATAATAACGTGGAATTGATCTTAGGGCAACAAGAACAAGTATAAATTCAAGGCACAAGTTGGAGCCAAGTTGAAAAGCCAAGTATTAAAGGTAAGGTTTAATCTCCTTTTGCATGTGTTGTGGATGGTTTGAACGTGTTATGGTATGTAGAAATGAATAGAAATCATGGAATTATGTATGTAGATGTTGAGGCCGTGTAGGGGTTGTTTGTGTAGGGAAATGGTGAATTGATTTACTTGATATTTTTGTTGTTGTTGTTATGGATTTTATGGTGAGAATGAAGGTTTAATGATTCAAGTTGGAGCTGTAATTGTTTGTGGGCTGTTGTAGAAGCTAATAGGATGTTAATATAGTTTCTTGTACTTATATAAATGATGTTGTTAACGTGTAGTTGTTGGTATAGTTTATGAAATTGGAAGGAAGGAATGTGTTGTTGTTGTTCTTATTGAGTTGGAAAGATTGCGGGTTGTATTGTATGTTCGTTGGGCTGTTTTGAATATTGTGTGGGTTGTCCGAAGTGTTTCCGAGTCTTGTTTGAATGGTCTCGGGTTAGCACTTGAACGTATGATCATTGGTGTTGGTTCGATTGTATGTGGTTGATTTGAATGTAAAGGAAATGTCATCAAATTATTTAGAAAGGAGCTACTAACGTTAGCATACGTTTTGAATCTCTTCGTAGTTAATCGTAGTTCTTGACGTCTCAATGTAGGTTGAGACACCATTGGGCAGCGTATATGTGTTGTGTTGCGAGTAAACGCTAAAGGTATGTAAAGCCTACCCTTTCTTTCTTTTGGCATGTCCTAGATGTAAGTATGATATGATATGAGCTTTAGGGAAATTCTATTCGCAAGTTCCGAGCATGATTTATGATTCTTATTCACTTCTTGATGTTAGAACCCTCGGGATGATCGAGCTATTACCCTCGAGTCTTTTATATGATTGAATAGTAAATGATGCATAAAAGTTCCTATTCCTAAAAGATTCTATAATGAATAATGTCCATAACTTTTATAAGCTGACTCGGATTAACTTAATACATGTCTATGATCTCTGAGGCATTATTGATATAGTTCGTAATGATATTCAAAGAGTACTGAGTGTGACTATTACCCTGTTGCTCGAGCGTTGATTAGTCTACTTATCTATTGAGTCTCAAAAGATGAGTTATATGCATATGGTTACTCACTACTCGCTCGTGCATCTTCGTTACATCTTTCCCGAGTCCGGGCCGACATGTTCTCATGCACGGCTCATCGCATTATTCACCGAGTCTCTCACTAGAGGGCCGGGACACGTTATATGTATATGTATATGATGATATGATGACATGATGATATGATGATACGGGAATGGTGGCCAGGATGGCATATGATGACTTTATTCACCGAGTCCCTCACTAGAGGGTCGGGACACGTTATATGTACATGTATATGATGATTTATTCACCGAGTCCCTCACTAGAGGGCCGGGACACGTTATATATGCATATGTACAGGATGATTATCTAATTATGTCACTAAGTCCCAAAACGGGTTGGGCATGATATTGACACGTATGATTTATGTTCAAAGGTAAGCTTTGTGGTTTTCTGGTTATTGTACTAGTTTTCTATACCCCTTATTTCGATGATCTCGTTTTCATCGTATTTCATGCTTTACATACTCGCACATATTCCGCATCGACCCCTTTCTTCGAGGGGCTGCGTTTCATGCCCGCAGGTACAGACGCTCGTTTTGGTGATCCGCCAACTTAGGATATCCATTCAGCTATCTTGGAGTGCTCCCTTGTTCCAGATCCTAGCTTTTTGGTACAGATCCTTTTGTTGTATATATGTGTCTATCCAGGGATACGGCGGGGCCCTGTCCCGTCATATGATACTTGTTGTTACTCTTAGAGGTCTCGTAGACATATGTGTGGGTTTGTACATAGTTATTGTTCGGTTAATGCCGTCCGTATGATTTATGTTTTGGGACGTTCCCATTCGTAGTGGCCGGCCTTGTCGCTTGCATATATATATATATATATATATATATATATATATATATGTTTTGGGATGTTATGTGTAGTGGCGTGCCTTGTCGGCTTGAGTAGATATAAACATATATGTTACGGGAGTCGTGTGTTATGGTAGCCTTGTCGGCTCGTGTATGGCGGGGATGTTCCCTTATATTATGATAGCCTTGCCGGCTTATGTACTATGATATCTGTTAAAAGTTGTAACTCCCCAGGAGACAGGTTGCCATGATACGTCTATATATTGCGACAGTTTTGAGACGACGTCTTGCCTTTTTATTTATAAGTTCCTTATTATGCTAGTTGTGGATGATTGTAGTTAACAGGTGCATACGAGTGTCCAGCTCGGGCACTAGTCACGGCCTACGGGGTTGGGTCGTGACACTAAATTTATTGTACCCAGATCTTAACTCAATCTTAGAGAAGCACTTGGACCCTGCAATAGGTCAAACAAATCATCAATTCTTGACAGGGGATACTTATTCTTTATCGTCACCTTCTTTAGCTACCGATAATCTATAGACGTTCTCAGCGAACCATTTTTATTCCTCACGAACAACAATGGTACACCCCATAGTAAAGTACTCGGCCTAATAAAGCCGTTCTCGAGCAAATCTCTCAACCATTCCTTCAACTCCTTTAGCTCGGTAGGAGCCATTCTGTAAGGAGGGATCGATATCGAGCGTGTATCTAGGAGTACATAAATAGCAAAAAAAATCTTTCGCTCCGGCGAATACCTGGAAGTTCATCCGGGAACATATATGGGAATTCATTAACTACTGGAATAGATTGAAAAGTCAGCGGTTCTGCATCTACATCTCTAACTTGGAAAATATGATAGATACAACCCTTCATAATCAACTACTTCTCCTTAAGATGGGAAATAAACCTACCTCTCAGTATTGCTGCATTGCCATTTTATTCTAGGATTGGTTCCCCTAGAAAATGAAATCTGACAATCTTCATCCAACACTCGATATTAGCATAACAAGATGCTAATCAATCCATACCTATAATGACGTCAAAATCAACCATCTCTAATTCTATAAGGTCTGCTGAGATCTGACGACCACAAACAATTACTGTGCATTACCGATAAACTGCTAGTAATAACTGCCGCACCAACTGGTGTGGATACAAAAAAGGGTTCACTCAATGACTCAGGTATGATATCGAATTTCCCTGTAACATACGACAAGGTGGATCCCAGACCTAACAATGCATAAACACTATATGAACAAACTGTCAATGTACCTGTCACAACATATGGTGAAGACTCTAAATCCTAATGACCTACCATAATGACCCGTTCGGTCGTTATGCATATTGTGATGATATTACCCCCGTCGACCCGGTTTCGAGGTATTCAAACATTTCTAGTGGAAGTTGAAGGAATTAGAACCCTTAAGTGAAAGAGTTTGACCAGTAGTTGACTTTTGGGTAAACAGACCTTTTTCAGAATTTCATCAATTATGTGAGGTCCGGAGGGTCATTTATGACTTGGTAGGGTGGCTGGTTCTGTTCCTGAAGCTTTCAGGCCCGTTTTGGGTACTTGGTTGTAAGCTTGGTTTTAGCTTTAGGGGTTGACCGAGTCAACGTGACCTCGTTAAGAATTCGCGAGGTTACGGATGTAGCATCTGCATGTTTTGCTTGTATCTGAAAGGTCACAGATGGTTGTCGGGATTTTGGGTTGAGACTTGGTTTTACCAGCAATTTGCTGGTTTCTGGTGTCTCACTCCAGCAAAGGGTGTTCGCCCCTGCGGATCCGCCCAAGCGGATTTGGTTCGCAGGAGTGAGTCTGATGTATTTAATGAATTTTGCCCCAGCGAATAGGTATCCACTGAGGTAGGATCACAAAAGCGGAAATGGTCCGCCTTGCGGAAGTCTGACGTGGTTAATGAATTTCGCCCAAGCAGATTAGAGGGAGATTTCTTAAGATCTTTTGGTGGAATCATCTTGGGGTAAGTTCTTGAACCTTAATCTTGCATTTATTTTTCCTTTACTAGCATCCATGGTGGTTAATAGCTATTGAGGGTGATAGGTTATGGAACCTAGGGTATTAATGATAAAACCCTCTAATCAAATTGTTTATGATTGTCCTAATTGCTAATTCTATCATCTAAAATTATGGATTAATAGATTCTAGGATTCAATCTCTCTTAGCTTCTAGCATCAATTCATGAATTTAAGGTTCTTGCTAATTTGGGGTTTTGGGGTTAATTGATGAAATTGAAGGACTTATTGTGGTTAAAACTCCATGAAATTTAGGATAATGACTAATTGGATTATGAGTAGTGTAAGTTCACCCCTAATTTCTGATTTTACCCTCGTAAGTCGATAGGGATATTTTGGGGATTTTGAAGTAATTCTCCACCCATTTTTTTCTCCAATAACTTGGCTTGTTGTGGTCATTTACTTACTTAGCATTGATATTATTACACTACGATCGTTCTGAAGCACTTCGGAAGGGGAAGGCTCAGGTAAAGTAGTACGCAGCTACTGTTCGGCATCTGAGATAGGTTATGGCTTACTTTAGTTAGACTTTGATTAGTGAAATGTATGTATGCATAGAACTGATTAGAGAAAGCATGATTAGGTCTTCAAACATGACGTTGGGATGGATATACTCTTAGGCTAGTATGACTTCTGATTATGTGGGCTTGTCACTGTTATTTTACGCATTATGACATGTGGTGTGCTTGTTGATGTGATTGGGTGATGTGAGGTGATAGATTCACAATCATGGTTAAACTCTATGTCGTTTCAATTTACCATGGTGGTTGTGATTTATGGTAGTCTTGTTATGGCTTATGGTGCTTTGTGATCTCCATAGCATACTCATTGGCTTGATTTCATTAATATCTTATTCTTGTATTCATAAATTTATGTATGATGGAAATTTTGTCGAAAATAGCGTGATGAAAGAATTATGGAATAATTGATAGAAAAGGACTTTGGAAACATATGATAGAAAGTGAAATGAAAGTCATCTCTGGGTTTTGTGCGGAGTGACTAGTTTTATAAAAGTCACCTCTCGGGCTTTGTGCAAAGTGACTAGTACATGGACATCATAGGTCTCCCGTGGATCATGACTGCCGAGACGTCGAGATTTTCGTCTGGAACATATGTGTACAGGTTGTGTTATTGGCCATTGCATTGCATTGAGATCCATCTTATTGCATTTCATATATCATCATCTCATTTTACATCTATTGATTTGATTATGGTTGTACTTGTGTTGTGGCTATTCTGAAGAATAGTGTTACAGCGTGGAAATTTTGTGTCGTTTGCATATGAATCCCTTACAAGGTTAAGGATGTTATCTAATAATTTTAAGTGTATACATTAAGGTTTTAGATTCACACGAAGCGACGGAAGTAAGTTTGTTGAAACATTGGAATTTAAGTCATGGTTTGGGAAGTTTTCATATCATTTGAGTTATGCATTGCTTAGCATTTCCTTGAGGGGGGGTGTGGGGGAGTATAAGGCCCCTTATATGTTTAAGTAAGTTTTACACAAGTACCAAGAAGGTTCCATGAGGATTGGAGGTTAAACGAATCGAAAAGAACGCATTTCCGTGAAATCAGGGAAACTGGGCAGTGAGCAGTCGCACACTCAGTGTGTTGAGCCGCATACTAGCCGCCAAGTTGTCAAATTGGTTGGCCTTACTGCCCATTATCCTCCCTTGGGTGAGGAGGGGAGGTGCGGTCACACACTCAGTGTGCTGAGCCGCATCTCCACCGCACACTTAAGCAGGGCTGGGGGTGGGGGGCGTGTTTTTAAAGCCTCTGTAAGTCCCAAAAGATCCCATTTCTTATGTCCACCTCCCGCACTATTTTTGAAAGTTCTTTAAGGTTCTATAACATTCCAAACGTTTCCATATCATCAAGAGAGAAGATCAATATCAAAACCTAAAGAGAACCCATAGAAGGTGATTGTTCTTGCTTCTCTTCAAAGTTATGATAAACTTGGTCTTGATAGGAGTAGGGGAAGGTGAAGTTCTTCTATAATAAGGTATGATATTCCTATTATTTACGTGATTGAGTTGATATAAGGGTTTAGTGACCCTTGGGAAGGAAAGGAATTAAAGTGTAGAGGTCATAAATGTTGAGGTGAAGAACATGACCATGAGATGAACGTGAAAAGGGGACTTTAGATAAATTTGAGATTTGATTGGAATATAACTTCTTGAATATGGTATTATGAATGTTATTATTGTCATGTGGGAGTTGTTTTGTGATATGGTGAAATTTGACAAAATAGGGGAAATGCTGCCCAAATTTCGTTAGTTCATTATTGCACTAGTTTGAACTTAAGAATGTTTTCAAGATTTAACCTTGGTATGAATCCTCTTGAATATAGATTTCTTTGACATTGGAGAAGAAAGTTAAGTAGTTAAGAAGACGTAAAGTATGTAAGGCTAACCCTTTTTTCTAAAGGCATGATTTCCTTATTTTGAACCTATACGTGATATCTATGATATTCCTACTCGCATAAATGCTATAACCTCATAATTCTCGAGATTCTCTTGATATTGTTGACAATGTTCTTTTTTATGATAACGATAACGATTATGATGATGAGTTCAATTCTAGAGATGCCATCAAAGATATTCACAATGTCCTAATCCTAGAGATGCTAGAAGTTCATAACTTCCAATATTCTTGAAATACTTTTGGTGAAAGCTCTTCATAGTGATGACGATAATGATGATAATGATGACGATGATTCAATAATAGAAATCAGGGGTTTACCAAATTTATGTCAGCCCGATAGTGTTGTAATTTTCTCTCGGATACTTATGTATGTTATAAATGTATGAAGCTATGTTGTGACACCAAGCCTATATGGCTGGGTATGATATCTATTGTGCACACACCACTACAGTTGGGTACGGAAAACACTGAGCCTTGTTATGTCCGGGTATAGATGACACCGAACCTATATAGTCGGGTATGGTATCATTATATGTAAATGTATGGAATGTTTTCTTTTGAAAGGTTCGGTAAGCATGATGAACGTTTTAAGAGGTATTATGTGGTATAAATGATTCATTTATCTTATGTTATTCTTCGTGCTTTCATCATAGTACTATGTATGCCTTACATACCCAGTACATTGTTCGTACTGACGTCCTTTTGTTTATGGACGCTGAGTTCATACCAGCAGGTAGACTGGGAGACAGACTCGACTCTTAGGCTGCGTCATCAGTGATTGCATAGAGGTGCTCCTTTTGATCCGGAGCCGCAATAGTTGGTATTATTAGTTTAATGTACATATATGGCATGGCGGGTCCTTTCCCGTCTTCATGATTTTATGCACTCTTCGTAGAGGCTCATAGACAGTTGTGTATAGCTAGATATCTCTCAGCCTTGTCGGCTCATATTTTATATATCATTTTGATAGCCTTGTCAGCTTGTATATGTATATGGGCATAGTTAATGATGTTGATATAAAAGTGCCTTAGTCCGATGGAATTTGTATTATCAATGTATAGAAATTACGATTTGGCCATGTGGCTCACCTAGATATGATTGTGAATGTATGATGAGAAGTGCTCGGTAGGTTAGCTTCGGGTGCCCATTATGACCCTACGGTTGGGATGTGACAAAAGTGGTATCGTAGCAGTTCGTCCTAGGCTTTGTCTACGAGCCGTGTCCAGTAGAGTCTTGTTTATGGGTGTGAAGCGCACCACACTTATAAACAGGAGGCTGCGGGCATTTAGGAATGAATGACCTTCTTCTTCATCATAGATCATGAGATAGAGCCATGATATAAAAGTTTCCCTTTTCGTAACTGAGTTTATGTTTTAGGCAATACCTATAAAGAGAAAAGCTACAGCAGCCCAAAAGGGCAAGACAGTGGTAGGAAGGTGGACTGAGAGGGTACAACTGACAGATGTAAAGGAGGGTGAGTCCCATAATAAGGTTCCATCTCGGTCGTCTCACTCACCGCTTGCTTCAGAGGAGCATGAACGAGCCTCGGCTCCGGCTCCAAAGACTTCTAGTTCCTCCATCAAATGTCTCAGGCCAAGAAGTGAAAGAGGCTATCCATTTGCTGCCTCAGTTGGTCATTGCTCAGGTTCAGCGGCAAGTTACGGGTCATGGTTATAGAGTTGTCAGTGCCAAAGCCAGTGATTTTATTAGTTTGAATCCCGAGAATTCTTTGGCTCAAACTCGAATGAAGATTCGCAAGGCTTTATAGATGAAATGTTGAGAACATTACTAATACATGATTAGGACATTGAGTCAGTAGAGTTGGCTTCCTATAGATTATGGATGTTGTCGTTTATTGGTATCCGTTTGGATATCTTCTAGAGGAGTCAATGCACCTCCACCGGTATGGCAAGAGTTTGTCGATTCTTTCCTCTGACACTATTTGCCACCAGAAGTGCGACGGGCTAGAGCTCACAGGTTCTTGAATCTTCAACAGGGAAGTATGAGTGCTCTAGAGTATAGCCTCCATTTTAATTCTTTGGCCAGGTATGCTCCGGCCATGGTAGCTGATAAAGGAGATCATGTGCACCGGTTTATGAGTGGCTTAGGGCCACATTTGATGGATAAGTGCTTGACAGCCTCACTTCAGAAAGGTATGGATATTTCTCGCATTCAGGACCATGCCCAGAATTTAGAAGAACGACAACAACAGCAAAGGAGTGAGCGTGAGCATGATAGGGGTTATAGTAAGAGGACTAGATCCTCTGGTTCGATTAGTGAGTTTATGTTAGACCTCACATTTTGTACATTTGGATATTCCCAAGTAATGGCGGAAAGTTAAGGACAAGGTTATATTTGTTTCCGATTTTGTTAAGAATGCCTAAGTTGCATGTTCATCTTGTGTTGATATGGAGCATTAAGGGCAAATTTGGAATAAGGAAAATGAGAGGCTAGGAGTTGCAAAAAAATATTTCATTAAGTGGCCAAATGGCCATGTGGCCGTGGGGCATGGTGTGGACCCCACCCATGGTTGGCCAATTAATTCAAGTCACTAAAGGGACCATGTGCTCATCTTATATTGTAAGAAATATGTCTTGGCAAAGGATGACCAAGTCAAATAATTAGTCATCTTTGACCACTTAAAGAAAAGTCTAGAAAATTGAAGAAAATTGGAGAAAAAGAAAAGAAAAGAAAAAAAGAAAAAAAAGAAAAAGGGGCCGGCCATGTGCATGGCCATGTGCCTATACTTGTATATATATATATGTGTGTGATGACACACAAGACACAATTCATCATCTTTGCCTTCAGAAAGTTCAAGAAATATGGAGAAAAAAAAAAAGGAAAGGCCATTCGTCGCCATGTTGAAACGTAGAGAGAGAGCAAGAGATAGTGATCATGGAAAATTCTTTTCTCCTCTTGTTTCCTCTACTAATTGAAGGCCCTCGTCGACGGGAGTAGTTGTTGGAACGAGAAAACCATTCGTTGTTGCTAGGACTACTTCTAGCCGAGAAGAGGAATTGAAGGAGAATAAGTGAGATTTTAATCCTCCTTTACATGTTTTATGGATGTCTTGGACGTGTTATAGTGTATGAAAATGGATGAAAATCATGAAATGTTGTATGATGGTGGTCCCTGGGTAGGATTATGTGTGTAAGGAAAAATTGATTTTTTTAGTGTTTTGGTTG
>NW_026719297.1:0-12236 GCF_029784015.1 Lycium ferocissimum | reverse complement strand
CGTTCTTGCTGCCCTTCAATGGTTAATTCTCGTTGCTATGACCTTCAATTGATTAGAACACCTTGGAAAAATAATTTTTGGATCAAGATTACAAATCACTACAAGAGCAGCCATGGCCGTGAGCTGCCATGGCCATGACCTCTTCTGTCCAATTCCATTTTGTGTTGAAGATGAAGTGTGGTGTGTATGACTAATCTTAGTCATCAAATTCATACTTATATGCAGCCTAGGAAAAGGACACGTGCCCCACTTATGGCATGGGCCAATCAGATTTGGCCATGCAATAGTGGGGTCCACTTGATCCACTAATGACTTAATTAATGCTAATTTGTCTCTAATCCCCACTTAAGAATCCAATCATGGTTAACTAATCCCTAATCTCTGCTAATATTTCTATACCAAATAAAATTTATAAGCAATTCGTGTACTAATTAAAATCGGGGATTAAAAGTCTCTATCTCATATCCCAAAATAATCTTGTCCTTAAACTTATCTCGATTAGCTTAAAAATATTTCAATGTACAAAAATACGGGATATAACATGTAGGTTATCCTATGGGATTAAAATCCATGATTGATTCATGAAGTGTTCAAGAACACGTTCTAGACATCAAAACCCTAGTTTTTCTATAAAGGGGGTATATGGGTAGAATTAGATTAAAGCTCTAATCTTTCTCATCTAAAACCATTTTAGTGTGATTATTGAATCATGGAAAGTGTGCTTGAGCGGGATTTGAGGTATGTCTAGATTTTCCCAAAAATCTTTCTTGAAGTATGTCTATATTTCAAAATTCGTCTTTTCAAGTGTGTCTACTTTTGAAGTACGTTTATATTGTGAAAGCATGATTTGTATTTGACAACCCTTCCTTGATTGTTTTTATAAGCTATCACTCTTATTTGGTGGAAGTTCTTTTGGAATTAAAGATGATTTCTTTTAGATAAGGTCATGCATATGTAGGGTCAAGCCTGCATCGAACCTTATACGAACTATAATACTTAGTGAAACTCGTTTTTCCCATTATTGGATGATTGAACTCTGTGAAACTCATTCTTCCCATTATTGGATGATTGAACTCATTTTTCCAAATGTTTGACCTTAAACTTATTTTGCTGTTGAATGGATTTCTTGAACTTGAAAATTGAATAAGATATTTAAATAAGATTGTAAATCGGTTATAACTTGAAATGCCTCTATTTTCAGATAATGACTTGAGAAGTGAGATTTGGCTCTAAGCCATGATTGCTAATTCGGTAATAAGCAATGGTTTGTATTTTGTTTGTGTTTGGGCCTGTATGGGCAAGTTGTGCTAGTCCAGCGGACGATTAGCCGTTATGGATCCTAATGTATTGATATGAGTATTGCTGTGTCAGTCCAGTGGACGATTAACCTCCATTGCTTCCTAGCCCGGAGTATCTATTGATGTGCTAGTCTAGAGGATGATTAGCCTCCGTACCTTCCTAGATCGGAGTATCTATTACTGTGCTAGTCCAGAGGATGATTAGCCTCCGTATCTTCCTAGACCGGAGTATCTATGGCTGTGCTAGTCCAGAGGACGATTATCCTCCGTCACTTTCTACCCCGGAGTATCTATTGTTGTGCTAGTTCAGAGGACGATTAGCCTCCGTAATTTCCTAACCCAGAGTATCGATTGATGGAACAGCCTGTGAGTGGCTTGTTTCGTACTTTGATTAGCCTGTAAGTGGCTTATTTCGGATCTTGTTGCATGTGAGTGGCTTGCGGTGATAGTAAGTTCGTAAGTGAAATACTTGAACTGGTAAATGGTAAGGAGTTAAGTTAATGTGTCCTCCGTTGTTGGACTCTATGATGAATCTTCAATGTATCGGACTTACTTTATTCCTGGGTTTGAACTGTAATTTTCATTAATATCATTTTATTGATTTTATTCATTATATCTTGTTTTGTTAACTATTGCCCCTTAGACACTCACTGAGTATGAAGTACTCAGGCATACCATTGTTGTTTTTGATGGTATGTTAGGTAACGGAGAAGAGTAGGTTCTTGATACTCAAAACGCTTTAGAAGGACTTGTTCTACATTTGCAACTTGCTTGGTGAGCTCACATGTTCATTCGTGGGACACCCCTTATCATATTTATTTACTATTCTAGTTTTTCGGGCTGCGTCCCGATGTGTCAAACAAACTACTCTTTTATCTTAGAATCTTCATAGTACACATTCTTGTGGGTAGTTGTTGAGTTTTGTTTAACTCTTGGGCGTTCGTCATGTTTTGAGTAAGTTTTATAATATTAAAGACTTTCGCTGAATTTAATTCATATATCATGATTTGATTGTATTTATTTTATAAACTGTTGGAGGTGAATATTGAACCTGGCGGGTTCAAGTGTTGTTATTGCATCTTTTAGGTTCTTCCGATGTTGTTCACGACATCGGATGCCGGTCAAGTTGTTATATCCCGCCTTTTTGCATAATCGAAAAATTCGAAATAATTGTGATTTATGAGAAAGAAGGCTATGTTTGAATTTTTCTTAGTAGGGGTGTGGCGGATATGAAAACTTGAATGTGGAAACGCCGGAGAAGGCTTAAGGGCAAAATTGGAATTTTGGAAATTTGTTTCGGGAATTGCAAAATATGATTCATGAAGAATTGGGCCAAAAAGAGAATAAGAAAATGAGGCCCAAATTGGAAAGGGTGGCCGGCCATGCTTGGCCCAAACCCACCAAATTAAGAAATTTTCCATGTGCCAAATATGTGGCCAATTAAAGGGGCAACTATATATATATGTCCCTCTCTAGAAATTTCAAGAAAAATCAAAAGAAATCAAGAAAAAAAGAGAAGAGGAGCCGTCGGCCATAAGAGAGAAAGAGAGAAAAAGAAAGAAGAGAAAATTCTTGGAGCCAAATCCTTTGGTTCAAAATTTATTTCTTGTGGGATTATTACTAAGTGCAAGATTATCTACAACTTGGTATAACTATCTTGGCAAGAGGACAACTCTAGTGGCAAGTGAGAATTCATTGGAAGAAGGTAAGAATCTCATGTTTTCTTTTAAGTTATGGAAGATTTATGGATGTTAGAATAAGTGGAATTGCATGGAAATTATGGAATTGTGATTGTGTGTGTTAGCCGTGCATGTGTGTGGGTGTGTTGTAGCCGTGGAACATAGTAGTTGTATGAAGGAAGATTGTTAAACTTGTTAGTATGTTGATTATGTTGTTATGGTCTTATGAAATAAATGAGAAGTATGAAGAATTTGTGTGTTGTGAGTGTGGTGTGGAGGCCGTGTGTGTGTGTATATGTCTAGCCGTGCATGTGCATGGTTGTGTATGGAGCCGTGCGTGTAGTGTTGTATAAATGAAATGAGTTGAATTTTATGTTACATTCTAGTTGTAGTTTTGGTAGAATTTATATTGGAGATGGAAGTTGAATAAATTGGGTTGAAGTTGGAAATATGTATGTTGGCCGTGAGCTATGAAAAGGGTGGAATAAAAATGAATTGTCTTGTTTGATAAGTTAGTTGTGTTGTGATGATTTTTATAACATGAATAAAGGTTTAATGAGTGGAGTTAGTATTGATTTGAAAGTATGAAGTCGAAATGAAAATTATGGCATTACGTTGGAAAGTAAGCATATTGTGTTGGTTGCTATTGTTGTTGGTACTATTGTTGGCTTGTTGTTGGTTAGTTTGAGCCGAGTTGAATCTCGGGGGTGTCATATTTATAGGGGAGGTGCTGCCGGAATTTCGGTAGTCAAATGCTTAACCAAAGTTGAAATGTTAACTTGCATGAATAGTAACTGGTAAGAGTGACCATTTGCAGATTGTTGGCGAAACGGGAATCGAGATTGGACGAGCGTAAGGCATAACAAAGGTATGTAAAGCCTTTCCCTTTATTCTTTGGCATGTTCTGAGTCTAACAGGCTTGAAAGTGAGCCTCGATTGTACTTCTGCTTCTCGGAATTCGAGATTGAAAATAGCCCAAAATCATTCAGTAAGATTGGATTGTTTACCTTTCCTTTGTCGGCAAAACAACCTATCTGTGCATGACTTCCATAAACGGAGTCGGAACACCCTAAGATGATTATGGATGACTCCCTAAGGTTTATTATCCATAATTTGCGTACTTTACTATGGTTGGGTCCGGGTGGGCCCACGAAACACGATACTCCCGGTATGGCTCAAATTGAACTATTTACTCCCGTTCTTCCTGGGTACCTCTCGATTATGTTTCCGTCCGTTAACTAATAAGTATTATGTCTATCTTTACGAATCTTGATATTATTCGACTTGGACACTACGTTACGATATAATGCACCTACTACGATTTGATCTATTTTACGAGCTATTTCGGTTTATTAAGTACGTATGTCGGTCTGTATGTATATGGTTTCTCATTAGTTTGTTCGTGGATGCCTCGACGCTTCCTTCCTTGCGCCGGCCCGGGTTACGTGATTCGTGCACTTCCCTGCATTGTTCACCGCGTCCCTCGGATGTGCGGGCGGGATACGTACGTATCTTATTATGATGCGATTATGTGATATTATGGGGATGGCGGCCGGGGGATGGCATTTGATACGATTACGTACGTCACGCCGCGTCCCGTACTACGAGGGCGGGTTGCGTTACCGCGTCCGCATGTAAGGGCGGGATACGATATATGATATGTATGTACGTATATACTCATACTGCGTACACATGATTACGTACGTTACGATTCGTATGTACGATTTGGACCATGACTGCGTATCCGTCATACTTAAAATCGATTCGGACTGCGATTAAATACTGCCATACATTTGAGACACATTCTGTCTGAGAGTCTGTCTGTCACACTTCTGTATCTCTGATCTGTATTGTGCCTCCGTCAGCCGCATTTCCTCAAATCTGACATATTATGATTCTGTCTGTACGCTCTGTAAGTCTGACTCAGCTATGGATCCGATTCTGTCCGTTACGGTTTTACGTATTCGATTTCGGTTATGATTATGTATGTTACATTTCCGCTTTACATACTCGGTACATTTTCGTACTGACCTTTTACACGTTCTTCGGGGGGGGCTGTGTTACATGCCGCCCAGGTACGAACGCGCCGCACGGTACGCGCCGGTTTAGGTTATCGATCTGCTTGTTTGGAGAGCTCCCTTTGATCGGAGTGATACTTTTGGTATATATCTTCTGTTGTCTTGTTTGTTACGTATATATGATCATTTGGGTACGGCGGGGCCTGTCCGTCTTCGGTCTGTTACGTATGTTAGAGGCACGTAGACGTATTTGTGGGTTGTGGGTTGTCAACTTTGCAGTCGAGTACGTATGTTCGAGTTTGTGACTACATGATAGCCTCAGCGGCTAGTGTACAGGTCTAAGTATGTTTATGTATATATATATTTCCATGCGATGTACGTTATACCTGTGTGAATTTATGTATGTTTGAATGGAATCAGCCGGTTGGTACGCCTAGTCTGACAGGTAGGTACGTGTGGGTGTCCAGTTAGGACACCAGTCACGGCCCACGGGGCTGGGTCGTGACACAAGTCTAGGGTGGGTTTTGGGGCGTGACAAACTTAATATCAGAGCCTAGGTTTATACGTGTCCTAGGATGTGTCTGTGGAGCTGTGTCTAGTAGAGTCTTCTTTATGCAGACTGGCCACCTGTATGGATGAATGACTACCAGGACATTTTAGGTGTTTCTCATTCTTCTTGATTCTAGATTGTGCTATAGAGCTTTAACATTTTTAGGATCATTCTGACTTGTTTGTTACTCATGCATTATGGAGATGACTTTAACTCATGTTGCAGATTCTAACCAAGTGAACAATGGTGTCACGGAGTGTACATTGTTGTGATGTCTAATTTGATGGATGGTACAGAGTCGCTGAGATTGTATTGTAGGAGTTCTGTGTATATGGTCATTGTAGGGTTTGGTTGTTAATAAATTGAGACAGGTATAGAAACAAAAGTAGCCCTGGTTATAGGGAAAACTCTGCCGAAATCTTGCTACACTGAAAGGAATAATTAAGATGTGATGTGTTTCAAGTACTGGAGGTTAGTATGAAGGGAACAGTTGAGGGTCTCTTGTAGTGAATTAAGAATTATCGTACATTGAGGTTATATTCTTATTAGGTTAAAAGATCTGTGCCATTTTGATGAATAGTGGAAGAACTATATTTTAGGCTTGAAACTCGAAAACAACCGCTTGTGGAATAATGATTTAAGAAGATGATGGAGTTGATTAAGGCTTTAATCTGTGATTTTCAGCTTTGGCATAAGGTAAGTTAGGCTTGAATCATGTGTTGTTGAATTAGCCTCCTTGTCGGAGTATATTGTCTAGATTGATATATTGTGCACTTCCTAGGCAAAGCACATATGTGTTGAACCTTTTGGGTATCTAACTCTTGGGAAAGTGAGGTGAAGGTAGGAACCCCTGTTTGTGTTGAGACTTGAGTGTTTTAGTTGTTAGAATCCCCGTAAGAACTATGTTGTTCTTCTTTGGGTGTTAGTTGTATTTTTGTCTTTCCGGGGTCATGTATACAAAAGAAGCTCAACTTCATGAATTGGCTCGTAGGGAGATAGCTGAAGCCTCAGATGTTATGGTCACAGGTATTGTCACTATTTGTTCTCTTGATGCGTATTCGTTGATTGATCCAGGTTCGAAATCTTTCTTATGTGACTTCGTACTTTACCCTTGATTTTGGTAGGGAACCCGAACAATTGTTGGGACTCTTTTCTATGATTACCCTTGCTAGCGTCCTTGTTATCGCCTCTAGAATGTACAGAGACAGCGTTGTTGTAGTTAAGGGCTGTGAGACTACTTTTGATGTGTTTGAATTAGAAATTGTGAACTTTGATGTGATTTTTGGGGATAGACTAGTTTTCCGAGTGTTATGAAACTCTAGATTATCAATCAAATAGTTAGGCTTGAATTTGCTGATGGACCCGTTATAGAGTGAAAAGGGCATATTGCTAAAACCTCGAGGTAGACTTATGCCGTATCTTCAGACTTGCGAGATGAACTTGAAGGGGCATAGTTCTATCTAGGTGTTGTAGCGTCACTCAAGCTTTGTTACCTTCAATTATTCCCTACTACAGGTGTGTGTTGAACCTTTCGGATGTGTTTTCCAGTGAAAGTTTAGAGTGAAGTATAAATCTCACAATTGTGTTTAGGATTGAATGATGCATTCGTTATATAGTTAGTCATATGTTATCTCTGAGGATGTTTCACCTTGCTAGAAGAACTCTTAAAATTCTGAAATTTGGGGTTTAGTAAAGAATCTTAGGCCATGACTTTCATTCGGGGACGAATGATCTTAAGGGGGGGATAACGTAACATCCCGTAAATCTGAGTTAGGTGTGAATGTATGAAAACCAGTATTAAGTTGATATTTTAGCCATATGAATCCATTCGGGATGAATTCGGGTTTTAAACAGTTGTTTTGAACTCAAACCAAAAAGTGAAGTTCTTAAGGTCTTCTAAATTCATCTAAGTCTGAGACAGTCTGGACGTATGGCCAGTTTTTGGATATTTTTGTTAGGAATTTGAGAAAACTCAAAACATGAAAGTTTTAGGTCTTTTAAACATCTTTCCAACAACAGGTTGGCCAGCTCTAACAGAGCTATGTGCTAGGAGTTATGCCCATATTACTAAGCATCATCTGCGCTGTGCGAAAATAAGGTGTGCGCGGCACCCCAGGCCAAATTTTCAGCAAACTCAAAATTTTGATACTGTCAAAATAGATACACTGTGTGCACCACCCTGGGCGACACACCAAGCCATGTTATGCCTGAAGCGATTTTTCCCGAATTTTATTCATTCCCACTTCGTTTTGGCCTACTTTTTTTTAGAGGAAACAGCCCTAGCGTTTACCCAAAACATATAAGGTAAGTTCTTGATTAATTCCCATCATTACTTCATCAATTTAGCATCAAATTAACATCTTCCAAAACCCCTAGATTCTTGAAACCCAAGAAAGGGACGTTTGGAAGACGTTGAGATTCCTTCAATAAGGTATGGTCCATGACTTTTTTTTATGTTATTGAAAGGTTTTAGACTAGTGTAGGTTATCCTATGGGATTAGAATCTATGATTGATTCATGAAGTGTTCAAGAACACGTTCTAGAAATCAAAACCCTAGTTTTTCTATAAAGGGGGTATATGGGTAGAATTAGATTAAAGCTCTAATCTTTCTAATCTAAAACCATTGTAGTGTTATTATTGAATCATGGAAAGTGCGTTTGAGCGGGATTTGAGGTATGCCTAGATTTTCCCAAAAATCTTTCTTGAAGTATGTCTATATTTCAAAATTCATCTTTTCAAGTGTGTCTACTTTTGAAGTACGTTTATATTGTGAAAACATGATTTGTATTTGAGAACCCTTCCTTGATTGTTTTTATAAGCTATAACTCTTGTTTGGTGGAAGTTCTTTTGGAATTAAAGATGATTTCTTTTAGACAAGGTCATGCGTGTGTAGGGTCAAGCCCGCATCGAACCTTATACGAACTATAATACTTGTGAAACTCGTTTTTCCCATTATTGGATGATTGAACTCTGTGAAACTCATTCTTCCCATTATTGGATGATTGAACTCATTTTTCTAAAGGTTGGACCTTAAACTTATTTTGCTGTTGAATGGATTTCGTGAACTTGAAAATGGAATAAGATATTTGAATAAGATTCTAAATCGGTTATAACTTGAAATGCCTCTATTTTGAGATAATGACTTGAGAACTGAGATTCGGCTCTAAGCCATGATTGCTAATTCGGTAATAAGCCATGATTTGTATTTTGTTTGTTTTTGGGCCTATATGGGCAAGTTGTGCTAGTCCAGAGGACGATTAGCCGTTATGGATCCTAACGTATCGATACGAGTATTGCTGTGTCAGTCCAGAGGATGATTGACCTCCATTGCTTTCTAGCCCAGAGTATCTATTACTGTGCTAGTCCGGAGGACAATTAGCTTCTGTATCTTCCTAGACCGGAGTATCTATTGCTTTGCTAGTTCAGAGGATGATTAGCCTCCGTATCTTCCTAGACCGGAGTATTTATGGCTGTGCTAGTCCAGAGGACGATTAGCCTCCGTCGCCCTACCCGGGTATCTATTCTTTGTGCTAGCCCGGAGGATGATTAGCCTCCGTGGTTTCTAACCGGAGTATCGATTGATTGATCAGCCTGTGAGTGGCTTGTTTCGTACTTTGATGAGCCTGTGAGTGGCTTCTTTCGTATCTTGTTGCCTGTGAGTGGCTTGCTGTGATAGTGAATTTGTAAGTGAAATACTTGGACTGGTAAATGGTAAGAAGTTAAGTTAATGTGTCCTTCGTTGTTGGATTCTGTGATGACTCCATGAATGTATCTGACTTACTTTATTCCTGGGTTTGAACTGTTATTTTCATTGATATCATTTTATTGATTTTATTCATTATATCTTGTTTTGTTAACTATTGCCCCTTAGACACTCATTGAGTACGAAGTACTTAGGCATACCATTGTTGTTTTTGATGGTATGTTAGGTAACGGAGAAGAGCAGGTTCTTGATACTCAAAACGCTTAAGAAGGACTTGTTGTTACTTTCTTGACTTGGTGAGCCCACATGTTCATTCGTGGGACACCCCTTATCATATTTATTTTCTATTCTAGTTTTTCGGGCTGCTTCTCGATGTGTCAGACAAATTACTCTTTTATCTTAGAAGCTCTATAGTACACATTCTTGTGGGTAGTTGTTGAGTTTTGTTTAACTCTTGGGCGTTCGTCACGTTTCGATTAAGTTTTATAATATTAAAGACTTCCGCTGATTTAATTGATATATCATGATTTGATTGTATTTATTTTATAAACTGTTGGAGGTGAATATTGAAACTGGCGGGTTCAAGTGTTGTTATTGCATCTTTTAGGATCTTTCGATGTTGTTCATGACATCGGATGCCGGTCACGTCTATTGTGGGTTTTGGGGCGTGACAAAAATCCATGTTAGTTTCTTCCCATTTCCATGTCGGGATTTCCACTTCCTGCAATAAGCCGCTAGGCTTTTGATGCTCTATCTTCTCCTACTGACAAGTGAGGCACTGAGCTACAAAGCTTGCAATGCCTCTCTTCATGCCATCCCACCAATAAAAACCTTTAAGGTCATGATACAATTTGGTGGAACCAGGATGTATGGAACACCGAGAATAGTGGAATTCTGACATGATCTTACGTTAAAGCTCCGCAGTATTAGGAACATACAACTGGCCTTAATATTTTAGAATCCCCTCCGGGTCTAGCTTAAAGGTCCAAATTCGCTTTTGTTGAACTCTTTCATTGATGTTGGTAAGGACTGGGTCTTCATATTGTCGAGTTTTTACTTCTGAACCAAGGTCTGACTGAGATATGTTCTGAAGAGCAACACCTTCCTCCTCCGACCCCATTAAACGAACACCTAAACTTGCTTGGCGGTGAAGCTCCTTGGACATTTCTAATTTCTCAGCTGGCACATGTTATAAGCTACCTATCGACTTACGACTCAGTGCGTCCGCCACAACATTCGCTTTGCCAAGGTGATACAAGATATTAATATCATAATCCTTTAGTAACTTAAGCCACTTTGCTTCCTTAAATATTGAATGCTATTATGGTCTGTACAGATATCAATATGAACCCCATATAAATAATGTCGCCATACTTTTAGAGCATGGATCACTGCTGCTAGTTCAAGATCATGGGTTAGATAATTCTGTTCATTCTTTCACAACTGCCGCGAGGCGTATGCGATTACCTTTTTGTGCCGCATTAAAACGCAGCCTAAACCTGTGCGAGACGTGTCGCAGTAGATAGTATAACCATCGATATCTTCTGGAAGAGTGAGAACAAGGGCGGTCGTCAACTTATACTTTGGTTTTTGAAACCTCTGCTCAAAGGCCTCAGACTATTGGATCATGGCCGCTTTCTGAATTAACTTTGTCAATAGGGCAGCTATGGAAGAAAATCCCTCTACAAATCTCCGATAATATCCTGCAACACCAAGGAAACTCTTGACTTATGGGGCTGATGTTGGCCTTGGCCAATTCTCAATGACTTCTGTCACGACCCAAATCCATGAGTCGTGATGAGTGCCTGATCTCTAGTGACCAAACACCCCTATACTCATATCGGAATAACATTAAATAACAAGGGCCCATAAGTAGCTCAAGCCGAACTTATACTGACTCATGACGGGATGTCGCCATAAAATCTGCATAATCTATACTATATATAAGATGGCAAGAATGATGTAAGCCAATTAGGCCACTACGTATACTTTACAACAAAATAAGAGCCGTCAAGGCTACATAATATCCCAACTATGTACAACTGTCTGCAGACACATCGTAATAGAGTACAAGCTACAGAACGGACGGGAAAGGGCTCCCGTCATACCCACATAAGCATATACATCCCAAAATAATGCACCAAAATAGACCGCAGCTCCGAATCAAGTGGATCGCACTGACAACCGCTGAGGGGAAGTCCTACTTAGGCAGATCCTCTCTTTGTCTACCTGAACCTGTGGGCATGAACACAACCCCCGAGCAATAGGGGAGTCAGTACGGATAATGTACTGAGTATGTAAGGCATAGAAGTAACATAAACGCAAGATTCATGAACTTAATCTGATCTCAAAAATCGACTGACTGTCTAGATGCATCTGTATGACTGAGAATCTGGAAACATTTGCATAACTCTGTATACTGACAATGCCTCTGCGGGGGCACAACATGCATGTTCTCAATGATAATCATGATCATGTATATATATAGGTCATAGTGCTGAGGAACGTTGAGCCCGATCCATATGCTATATAATAGTGCCGAGGAACGTATAGCCCGATCTATATATACTAGTGCCGAGGAACGTACGGCCCGAGCCCTATATAATAGTGCCGAGAAACGTACGGCCCGATCCATATATTATCATCAAGGTGCACCAGCTAGTCAGGTGGTAATGCATCACGACCCAAACCGATGGGCCATGACTAGTGCCCGAGCTGGACACTTATATACGAACCTGCTAGATATAATCAGACTGAAATTAAGAATAATATGGAAATTTGTAAAAGCATCCTGTAGACTCATAATGTCATATACCAGAATGAACCTGTCTCCTGAGAAGTCAAAGCTAACCAAAACATAGTAAAATATGCAAGCTGACAAGGCTACCACTATATACGGGAATATCCAAAATAAACTACGTCGATACAGCTGACCAAAACATATATACAATCCACCATGTCGGACCCCCAAAGTATAAGGTGAAAAT
>NW_026719296.1:0-12057 GCF_029784015.1 Lycium ferocissimum | reverse complement strand
TGTAGAGGACCCTTGAATTAGTAGAAATACATGAAGAAATAAATTTTTTGGACAAGATTTCCATGGCCTAATTTTCCCATGGGTTGGCCGAATGGCCTCCCTAGTCTTGCTCTTGTTCTCTTGTTTTTCTCCCTCTCTCTTATTTCTCTTGAAAGTTCTAAGGATAATGATCCTTTTATAACTAATTTAGCACATGGAAAAATTTAATAAAACCCATGGGCTTGGGCCATGTATGGCCGGCCACCACCTCAAAAATTGGGCCTCTTTTTCTTATTTTTTTTTTTTTGTTTGAGCCCAAGTAGTTGGCTAACATTTGTAATTTCATGAAACAAATTTTTTTCCAAATTCAATTTGCCCTTAGCCTCCTCGGCATTTTTAGCATCAATATTTCTCATGAACAACTTATATACCAAACAAGATCAAAATATAGCCTCGTCCTTATCCTGTCACAATTGTTTCAAATTTTCCGAAAGTGCAAAATACGGGACATAACACCGAACCCATACCAACAAGATTCAAGAACATTTTAAACAATTCATACAACATTTCAAACATCCCAACTCACCCGAAATCTGCCCAAGCCCGAGAACACCACTATAACCCATTCCTCACTTTCAAATCATGATTTGCACTAACAATCCACACTCTAACAATGTCATTCCCATAAATATAGAAAATGCATTAAAGATACAATAACCTTCAAATCAGACCATACAATTACAACATCAATCTTGAGTCATTAAACTCTCATTTCCAACATAGAATTCATAACGACAACATTCAAAACACTAATTAGAATTGATCCATTCATTGTCATATAATATGTCCCCTTTTCGGCCAACATTACACATACACATATTGATGATTCTCATCCATTTCTTCACTCTACAACAATCAAAATATGCTAACTAGACTTTAATTCATTACTTCACACAACCACCAACACACACGCCTACACGGCCATACACTACACACACGACCTCAACTCCAACATGCCATATTTCATGAATTTCCTCCATTTTAACGTACTACAACATGCATACATCATTCATAACACATAAAACATGATTAAATCTTACCTTTCTTCCTTGACTTCACGACTAGCTAGGGTTAGCTAGGATGAAAACTAGCGGTTTTGATCGCTCTGACAACAACTTCCACGTTACTTAGGGACCTCCAATTGGTGGATTTGCACCAAGGAATAATTTTTGGGATGGCTGATTTTTGGACTTGAAAAATAAGATTCTTTGCTTGAGAGCCTTGTTTTGCTCTTCAACTTCTTGTTTTTTTTTTCTAAGTATAGAATGAGGATAGATGACTTAGAAGTCATCTTTTAAGCTTCCTGAGGGTTATACATGTGTCCATGGCCCACACACATGTGTTGGACCAATTAAAATTGGCCACAACATGTGTGGCGACCCACCTCCACTCGCGCGGCCAAAGGGCCAAAAATTACATGATTTGCAACTTCCAATTATATCACTTTTGGTCCCAAATTTTCTTAAATGTTCCATGGCAACAAATTCATGAACAAATTATATCTCAAAACAAAATCAAAGGTCAAAAGTCCCGACTTTGCATCCCGGAATGGTTTTGTCCCTAACTTACCATAGTTAAACGGATTGTCCCAATGTCAAAATACGGGATATAACGATCGTCATATGATTTGTCGTTTACGAGCTACTAATAGTCGTTCCACCTTTAACCATTATCGAGGGTGATACAATTACGAAAGAAGTTGGCATATAAATTCACCCTCCTCTTAGTGGCCAACTAGTTCGATCACTTGCTTAAATCGTCTTACAATCTTTCGTTACTCATCTTGTTATATTTTCGACACATTGTCTCGTAATCATTACCTTATCTTTAATGTCTGAACTCTTCTATCGTCCCTTTGCTCGGATCTTGCTCTCAACTTTCTTGTCACACGTGATGTTGCAATCTTTACCGAATGTACGAAGGGGTCAAATTATTCTAAGAACCGCCTCAACGTAGCTTATTTAATCCTTATGTTTCACTTTATCTTTGCCTCTCTTCTCTTACCACCAGCGTCGGAATACATTTTTTTTTTTTGGTTCAACCATAAGCATGTCCTGTTCATTCTCAGTACTAGTTCCACCTCAGTAATTTATCTCAAACCATCCTAACATCTTTCCTTAATGCTCCTAAAGTATTATCACGTATTGTTATTCTGACCTAAACTTTTCTCGTTAAGAATTTACTTGGTCTCACCTCCAGGGTATAAATATTCATAGGTAACATGACTGCCCTAGCACGACCTGCATATTTAATCTTAATCACGATCGCTCCTTCTCCTGGTTCGTACTATTCCACATCTTACTCCCGTGCTCGCATTTACTAGGAGTTTACCTTGTCATACTCTTTTTCCCTTCTTTCCTTACTTTCTACCATAGGAAATTTTCTACTGCTAGCAACCACTCTGCTTACATCTTAACCTACGATCCCGTATAAGCCGTACTACCTTTCACAATGTCTCCAGTAAGCTACTCATTACTTTCCTTTATCGTGTTCCCTCTTTAAGTCTCCATTTCCTAATATCATGTTACTCGGATATTTACAATTAATTCTCGAGCGCCATCTCGATTATTACACGACCTCATCTTTCTTTGCTTGGCTTTTCGATCTCCTGGCTTGTCTCGGCAAGAGCTTTACACTTTGGCCCAAGCATTCGTATCCGAGGACATTGTAGCGTCGATTGTCTTCGTCTTACACTTGTATCTCTCTCCCTCGCTTCCCCACCTTTAGGGGTGTTACTTATACTATCGCCCAATTCTACTTTTGCCCTAATCTCCGTATTCCAATCTCAATTAGCGGTACTTTTATCCCGGCATTTTGATTCCTGCAGTTCATTTACTCACTTTCTTTCCTTTCCAAATATCGTTGTATTAGCACTTTCTAGGCTTATCTTGTAGTGAAAACAACATGAGCTTGCTTTGTAATATTTGCACTCTTTATATATTTTCCACTTGAACCTCGTTACTCTGTCCGATTAATGCCTTCCATATACTGTACGTTGATTACGAATACATATATCCGGCGATCTAACCATGTACGGGATATCCGTGCGTACCTATGTACATATAGTCCCTACTATCTTGCTTACAAGATGCCTCCATACTATTCGGAGCTCACCCTAATCCTAGAAGCGCGCGCACTTTCTTCCTCTTTATCGGTCTAATTCGCCCAGGGTCTGCCGCGACCTTTTGGGGTTTCGGCCCACTCATCGGACCCATAATTTGTCCTTAAGTCACTCACGCTTCTCATTTACTCCTTGTAATACCGAATTTATAGAACTTTCGACTTCCCGGGGGGGTCACCCATCTGATTTTCTCTCGCTTCGGCACGCTTAACTTTAGAACTACGGCGGAATACGACACTTTAACGCTCGTATAGCTAACTACCCTACCGCGTCACCTTTGTCAAGTATTTTAGAGTAAGTCGAAGTCCTAACGGATTTCGAAACGTCCTCATAACACGTTTCCCTCCGAATTAGAAGGGTTTCTTAGTCTCCTGACTTCACAATTTCTATTCCAACTCCCCTTAATCCTTAATATTCACGTTTCACCCTTAAACATGACTACTTTTCCATCTTAAGCTCCCAGATTCCCAACGGTGAGGAATACGCCTCGATCGCGGGTGCACTTATAATCACTCGGTCATTCTCTCCGATTAGTTTCTCGTTTTTACCTCGTTCTTCGTCATTTCTATATCCGAGTCTTTTACCGTCCCGTCACTATTGGCACCTGGGTCCTTAACTACGCATGTCCTGGTCTGTTACTATGCCGTTGTCTCACTCCTTTCTTATTTCCTTCTTCCAGTTACCCCTTTTTTGCACTCGCTATCATTTCCGCTAATATATAACCCTCGTTCCAGACTTCTCCTACAGGACTCAATAAGTCTTCCTTATTCGTTCTATAGCTCACCTTCCCGTTTCACACTTGCCTTTATATTCTAGATACCTAGACCACGTCGTAGCTTTTAGCGTTTCTCATAGGCCTTACTTATTTTCATAACAAGCAATTACGTCCACATTATACCTTATTCATAATCAATCCTATAATATAACACTTCTTAACCCCTTGCTTTTTTTGATCCACTTTATCTTTAATGTTACACAAACTGTCTTATCAATACGTTCATATTAATCGCAATCCTTCTCCTCCGTACTCCCGCCTTAATCATACTATTATCTCTTTTACTATAAGCTCGTCATCATTCGTCCCTGCTTATCAATTCAATCGGTACCTTAAATAACTCTCTGTTAAGATTTGCCAATCTTCTCTAAATTATCCCTTAGTGTCATAAGCCCTTTTCAATTTCTCTGTACCATATCAACATCGACCTTATAATTATTATTATCCCCGATTCAATAATTAGCTTCTTTCTCGAGGTCGGCCGCGCTCGTAACTTAGTCAATTTTTTTTTCCATTACTATTGGCACGACCCCATTTCCAGACATATCACAAACCTAAATCTCATTTTCACTTTATTTCTGGGAAAATTTCGGCGAAATTTCCTCATGCTTCCCCATTCTATCTCAAAACACATACCACGAAATACCAACAATGCCTCGCGGGGCTAACATATATACATATCACATCATATCACGACCACACGGGGCTTCGCGTTATCATCGATAGTACGAAATAATAAACACCTCTTCATTATGCCCAACTCAAACAACACCTGTTACACTTTCTTGTTTACTTTCCTTTTTAATCTTCAACTTATGTTTCAATCGTACTTTCATATCTTACCCGACAAGTATCCTTCGTACCGTTGCTTACCTGCATACTTCGTAGCTTCTAATGTCGCTAGTCGCTTTCTTCCATCAGTGCCATTTCCCTGCTGAAGTCAAAGGTCAGTGTCGGGAATCTCATTTCCTATAACTTGGCTCTACAGCACGATCTAACATGCCAAAGAAGAGTAACCATCCTAGATGCCCAGTAGCCTCACACATTTATAAATGTGGCGTGCTTGGCGCCATAAAAACGAGGGACTCTGCCGGACACGACTTTACGGACAACCCCTAGGACGAACCGCTCGATACCAATTTGTCACACCACTAATTTCTATTAGGGCGTGATGGGCACCGACCCTTATTTAGCCGGCGAACCCGGCCTCGCGCTCACATAATACTCATAATCACGCCGGCTCTCAAATCATGACACTAATACATAACGAAAGTTTTTCGAAGAATAATATGCTTTTACCTTTCTCGAAGCAAAGAGTAAACATATAGAAACATATAGAACTTATAATACAATACATAATGACATATATCGGCTTACATATACCCGCTTACATAACCATCTCATACCCACGACAACGTCGCAAAGTCTCTAACAAAACTCCCGGATACCATAACATGATGTCGACTCGGCGAAGCCTCCGGAGAAAATGGTGCTCGCCAATCCCGCTGGAACGTCTTCTACTAATATCTTCAGCTCATCCGGTGTACCGCGCGGCATGAAACGCTTGACCCCCGAAGAAAGGGGTCGGTACGGAATATGTACTGAGTATGTAAAGCATAAAATGCAGTAGGCGGGATCATACTGAAGTAGAGAGTACAGAAAATCATAAAACTTGCCTTTGAAACGATTTATCGTGCATATCAAAATCATATAATCATCATGTATACATGTAGCGTGTCCCGGCCCTCTAGTGAGGGACTCGGTACGTAAAATCATGTCATCATCATGTATGCATGCATGTACATATATATATATATATATATACCGTACCCGGCCCTCTAGTGAGGGACTCGGTGAATAGCGTGTCCCGGCCCCGCTAGAAAGGGACTCGGTATGCCATCCCGGCCACCACCCCCATATCATCATATATATATATACATATATATATATCATGTCCTCCGCCCTCTAGTGAGGGACTCGGTGAATAATGCAGAGGAGTTGCACGAATGCGTGTCCTGGCCCGGGTCTCAGTGAAAGACATATTGAGCTTCGCACGAGCAGAGTAGTGAGAAACCATATGCACATAAATCATTATAGCAGACTCAATGGATAAGCAAGTAGTCGACGCTCGAGAGCTAAAACAATAATTATGTTAAATATCTTTCAAAAAAACATCGTATCGATTTAAATATTTTGTCATTAAACGTCATTAAAATAAACCATAGGGATCATAGTCATATCAAGTTCATCCGAGTCCCCTCGGAAAAGTTACAAACCTTTATTCATGGGACCTCATGCGAACATATCGAAGCGATCTGAGCCTTTCGGTGAAAGTTACGGACGTTCGTAGTTTCAGAATCGTTTGGAACAAAACTCTTTTGAAAACAAAACCTTTATGCAACTTTTGAAATTTAATTATACAAATGACATAAGGACCATGGTTCGACCACATTAAGAATACGAATATCAAGAGGCCAGTAAGAATCATAAACATGCTCGGATCACCAGAATAGAATTACCTCGAGATTCGTGTCATAACTTACTTTCAACTAAGACATGCCAAAGAAGGAAAGGTTGAGCTTTACATACCTTAGCCGTTTCCTAAGCTAATCCGAACTTACGTCTCGACTTCTCACAATCTACAATAATGTCATTAGGTATCAACCATTAGCCATAACACTTAAGAATCCAATTCCAAATTAATACTTTATCTACGAAATTTCGGCGGCATTTCCCCTATAGCAACATCCATCGAGAATTCAACTCGGCTAAATCAACAATAACCAAACTAACCACCATACTAACAATATCCATAAGTGATTCAAAACGCATTCTAACATTAATAATTCCTTTCTACACAATTCGGCAACATTTCATTTATATTCAAATAAACTACATACGATCAATTCAATACCAATGCTCATATATTCGATTACTAATCCGCAACCATTCACACATGATTTAAGAACATTCCAAGTAATCCATACAATATTCAAAACAACCCAACCAATAGGCCACTCCACCCGAAACTTTCCAAATGCCATAAGAATAACAACAATACGTTTCTTTCTTTCAATTTCATCAAATACATCAACAACCACATTTTACAACATCATTCATGTAAATATAAGAAACTATATTATCAATATGCTAACTTCTACATTGGCTTACAAACGATCCCAACTTCAACTTGTATCATCCAATACCTTCATTTTCATCACATAATCCACAACACAACAACCAAATTACACTAAATAAAATTTGTTCATTCCTTGCCAACAACACAACCCATTTTCGGCCACCACAACCAACCCACAACTTTCATGATTTTCATCCATTTTCACACATTACAACAATACCCAAACATGCTAAATACAACTAGTTCATCACTCCTACACAACAACACACACACACGGCCACAACACAATACATACGAACACACTTCAACATTCATATTTTCATGAACTTCATTCATTTCCACAATCCACAACATGCACAAACCATTCATAAGACATGAAAAATAAGATTGAACCATACCTTTTTCCACCTAGTACTCCCTCGGCTAGAATTGTATTCACAAAACGAGCGCTTTGCTTGCTCTACCAACTACTCCACGTTAACGAGGGCCTTTCAATTGGTAGGAAAACTAGAAGAAAATAATTATTTGTTGATCATATCTTCTTGGACATGGATTTCGGCCAAGCATGGCCGAATATCTCCTTCTTTCTTTTCTCCATGTTTCTTGAAATTTCTCCAATTTTCTTAAGTGTGGAAGATGATTAATTAGTCATCCTCCATAAGCTTATATTAAACAACCATGTGGCCCATGGCCCACAAGTCATGTGCATGGCCACATGGTCATTTTTTTCATGAATTAAAATTTCCAAAACTTCTTTTTTTTTTTTCATGAAATGTCTAACTTCCCATAATTCATTTTTGGTCCCATATTTCATGAAATATTAATTTCCATAATTCCACTTTTAACCCCAAAATTTTCCTTAATATTTCCATCCAATGAAATCATAAGCGACTTTGTGCATTAAAACAAAATCGGAAAATAGCCTTGTCCACAACTTCCCGCAATTTACTCGGAATATCCCGACGTACGAAATGCGGGATATAACAAGAATGCATTCTAACGTCAATAACTCTTTTCTACATAATTCGACAACATTCCATTTATATTCAAATTAACTACATATGATCAAGCCAACACCAATGCTTATACATTCAAATACTAATCCGAAACCTTCCAAACGATATTCATGAACACTTTAAACAATTCACACAAGCAATCCAACCAATGGGCAACATCACCCGAAACCTCTCAAATTCCATAAGAACAACGACAACACATTTCTTTTTTCCAAATTCATTAACTACACCACGATCCACACATTGACAACATAATTCTCATAAATTCAAGAAACTATGCCAAAATCACATTAACTTTTACAACAACCCACAAACAATTACAACTTCAATTTAAATCATTAAACCTTCATCTTCATCATATAATCCACAACAATCATCAACTAATACACTAAATAAAATTAGTCCATCATAGTCTACCAAAACAGCCCCTATACGGCCACACTTCAATACCCAACATATCATGATTTCCATCCATTTTTTTCACACTACAACACATTCAAAACATCCATAACACAGCTAATTCCAACCATTTAACCCATAAAACAAAATTTCCTTAATCCATAAATCTCAACAAAATAACAAACTAGTTTATAACGCTATTTTCTCCGTTCTAATCCGTTAAAACTCTAATTAAACTTGTTAACAATGAAAAAGGGACCTTAGTCTTACCTTAAGTATGCGACCAAGACGTCACCCTCTTCTTCTTGGCTGATTTTTAGCCCAAATTGAAGGCAACGCAACGTACAACACTTTTCTCTTCATGAGCTTCGCGATTCGGGGCTTAGATTGTGATCAAAATTTAGTTTCTCTTCTCTCTCTCTCCATCTCTGAAAATTCTGGACGTTTTGGTCTGAAAAATGAAGGAGAAAGCTAAAAATTTCACTTAAATGGCATGGGTATTGGGCCTGACCCGACTTGGAATCGGGTTGGGCCGAATCCACTGTTCAGCTCGACCTTTCTACTTTAAAATATTCATATCTCCTTATCCCGATGTCACCTTTGGGCCCACGACCTATGGTTGGAAAGCTAATTCAATTATTTACAACTTCTATCTTTGGTATTTTTCCAAATTCCAAACTTATAATACTGGTTCCGCCCTCAAAGTCGATCACCCGAAAACGTTACTTAAAAATATTTGCTTGGAGGACTTCCACTTTGATTTGGCTCAAGGGTCCTTCTTGAGTTGTGTTTAACTTCACATATATTATTCATATAACTTGTCATATGTCAAAAAAAAAATCTCGACATGTGGACCCCACCTCAGCTTATGAATAATCCAACGTACAAAAATACGGGATATAACATCCTCCCCCCTTTAGAACATTCGTCCTAAATGTTAAACTAGCCTACGAGTCTTATAAATGCTTCGGGAGGGTCCTTTTATGGCTATCACATACGGTTCATTCATCAATCGGCGATAACCAAATGAGGAATTTAGATTACTTGTATACATAGGAAATAAGTGGGGATACCTATTCTTCCTCTTCTTGCCGAACCTCGTAACACCATTCAAGGGTGACACTTTCGAAATACCCAATTGCGTCTGGTAACTCGAAGTATCGATGCCGATCATCCGCATATGACACGTCGACTACGAGCTGCTAATAACCGTTCCTGAATGAGTTTCACTTTGTCGGCTTGTTCTTTGGATCATATCTAGGTCAACTAATTTAGTTCCATCAACATCAACTAGCCATCGGTGACACAACACTTCTTGCCATACAGAGCCTCATACGGCTATCTGGATGCCAGAATGGTAGCTATTATTATAGGCAAACTCTATAAGTGGAAACTGATCATCCCAGCTGTCTCTGAAATTAAGAACGCAGGCCAGCAACATATCCCTTAGCGTCTGAATAGTACGCTCGATCATGGCCTGTCTCTACCGAGGGTGACATGCGTATCGAGATTCCTTGCGATTCAATGGTCAGCGTTACTAATCCTTACATCCTTGTCACTATTTTACCTTTGCATTCCAGGTGCTCACTCAACCTGACTTTGTTGCTAATGGGTATAATGGTTATGTCCCTTAATTATTCCTCCTGGTTCCTTTCCAGGACAACTTCCGTCGGTCCAAAGTATGCATATACGAAATGGTTCTGCACCCTTCGCAGTACAACTACGCTTATGGCAACTCATAGTTCCAGTTCAAACTAAATCCTTGGGCTCCTGCCACAATTATTCCTTTAGTTTTTTACGCCACGATTGTTCCTTTAACCTCTATCTCTCAAATCTTACAATACAACCCAAAAGCATAGAGTTACGGAAGTTCTTACTCTTTCGCTTTTTCCCGACATTTTGGTCACTTTACCTACCATCTACTCACTTCCTTTCTTTTCAAATATCATTATATTAGAACTTTCCAAGCTCGACACAGTGAAAACAAAGATCAACTTGCCTCACAACATTCGTGCCATTTTTGTCACTCGAACTTCGTTACCCTGTCCAATTAATGCCTTCCTATGTGCCGCAACATCGATTACTGGGATATACATACCCGCTGATATAGCCATGTATGGGATATCATATACGTACGTATACATAATTGCTACCATCTTGCTTACAAAATATTTCCAAACGCCATTCAACTTACCCTGCTTCTAAAGCTGTGATGCACCTTCTTTCTTTTCACTGATTCGATCGACCTCGTCCCATATGACCTCCAAAGGTTTCTCGTCCGCTCTCCGTATACTCTACTTTCCTTTAGACCACTCTAGCTTCCCATTTATCCCTCCTATGTCCGACTCTGTAGGACTTTAGTAAACTTCCCAGGGGGTCACCTGTCACACCCTTAATCCGATAGGGTGTGATGGGCACCCGACCCTTATCTAGGGTCGAGCGAACCCGCTGGCTTTCGTGACACTCATAATCATGTTGGACCCTTATAGCATAACATAAATACAAAACGGAAGTTTTTCGGAAAGTCAAATATGTTTTTTTATCTTTTTCAAGTCAAATAGAATTTATATCATGTAAAGCTTATAATACAATGCGTAACAGTACATCGGCTTACATATCCGCTTACATAACCGACATCTTATACCCACGACACTGTCTGCAAAGTCTCTAACACGGAACATGAAACCATAACATAATACTCGATTGGCGACTCCGGAGAAAATGGAGCTCGCAATCCGTGGAACACCTTCTCGCTAATATCCTCGGCTTACTTGGTGTACTGCGCGCGGCATGAAACGCAGCCCCCCGAAGAAAGGGGGTCAGTACGAAATATGTACTGAGTATGTAAAGCATGAAATATAATAAGCGGGATCATACCGAAGTAAAGAGTACAAAAAATCGTAAGACTTGCCTTTTGAAAACATATGTCATGCATGTCAACGTCATAAAATCATTGTAAGAACATATAACGTGCCCCGGCCCTCTAATGAGGGACGCGGTGAGTAAAATCATAATGTACATATATAGAGTGTACATATAACGCGCCCCGGCCCTCTAAGGAGGGACGCGGTAATTAAAACCATCATATGCATGTACATGTAACGTGCCCCGGCCCTCTAGTGAGGGACACTGTAAAAGGGAATCATCATATGCCATCCTGGCCACCTCCCCCATATCATCATATCATATAACGTGCCCCGGCCCCGCTAGCAAGGGACGCGGTAAATATATACGTGCCCCGGTCCTCTTGTGAGGGATGCGGTGAACAATGTAATGAGGTGCACGAATACATGCCCTGGCCCGGGACGCAGTGAAGGAATATCTTGAGGCTGGCATGAGCAGGGTAGTGAGAAACCATATGCATATAAATCATTTTCAGAGACTCAATGAAGTGATCTGAATGAATCGTCATTTAAAAAAAAACGGACAATAGTCGTATCCAATATAGCTCGGACGGTGCTCGAAAACATATCAAATATCATAAGTATATCAAAGTATCGTGGGGACCATAGTCGTATATCAAATCATTCCGAGCCCGCCTAAGAAAATCAAAGTCATTACACGTTAC
>NW_026719295.1:0-12191 GCF_029784015.1 Lycium ferocissimum | reverse complement strand
ATGTATTTTCGCATAATGATTGTTGTTTGAAAAGTTCCATGTTTTAAGAAGTTTTCGAAATGGCAGGTTTTATTACGTGAATGTCTAAGGGTTCGCTCGACTCGAGGAGAGAGTCGGGTGCCCATCACACCCCTAGTAAGGTCGAGGGGACACCAGTCTGTCACAACGGCCGGGTATGTTAAACCACCGAACCTTCATGGTCGGGTATGCTATGGATACGAATATGTATATGAATATGGATACGAATATGTAAATGAATATGGATACGGATATGGATAATTGTATATGTATATATGTATGTACACGAGCACGCACTAGAAATGGAAGTTCCCTATGAAAGACAAGTAAGTAATTACGATGATGGCTATTATCTCCTGATTCTCCCATCTTATGCTATTTCTTATCTTGTCTCTTATGCTCTTTATTATGATGTTGATTATGCTTTACATACTCGCACATTATTCGTACGTACGTCCTTTTTTCGCGGACGCTGCGTCATGCCCGCAGGTGGACAGGGAGACAGGCTTGATCCATAGATATCTTGTTCAGGGACTACATAGCGGAGCTCCATTTCATCGGGAGCTACAGCTTTTGGTATTTATTCTTTTATGTACAAAACTATGGGAATGGTGGGGTCCTATCCCGCCTATATGATGTGACATACTCTTCTTAGAGGCTCGTAGACAGTTGTATATGATTAGATGTCCTTAGCCTTGTCGGTTCATATTTTGTATATAATTTTGTTAGCCTCGTCGGCTTGTGTATATGGATATGGACATTGTTATTGATGATGATATAAATGTGTTGTTGCCCAACGAGATTAGCACTATTGATGCATATAAATTATAAGTAAGCCATGTGGCTCAGCTAGATGTGAATATGAGAGTACGATAAGAGGTGTCCGGGTAAGTTAGCACCGGGTACCCGTCATGGCCCTCCGGTTCGGTGGTGACAAAAGTGGTATCTGAGCAGTTTTGTCTTAGAGTGTGTCTACGAACCGTGTCCAGTAGAGTCTTGTTAATGGGTATGTTGTGCGCCACACTTATAAACATGAGGCTGCAGGCATTTTAGGAATGAATGACCTTCTTTCTTCATAAGATCGTGTGATAGAGCCATGATATAAGAATTTCTTTTTCCCAATCGTGTATTATGTATTTTAAATGCTCGTAAAGAGAAAGCTATGGCGACCAAAGAGGGCAAGACAAAGGCGAAAGCGGGTCGAAAGAGCACCGCCAATCTTGTAGAGGAAAGTGAGTCCCCGAATGCAGCTCGATCTCGGTCCTCCCCGCTCGGTGCCTATTCCCGGCGGAATGAGGGAGCCTCGGCCCCGGCCCTCCAAAGACCTCCACCTCCTCCACCGGATGCGTCGGGCCAAGATGTAAAGAGGCCATTCATTTACTTACTCAATTGGTTGCCGCCCGTACTCAATGGCAAGGTACGGAAGCGTGCAAGGCTGTTAGTGCAAAGGGCCCGTGATTTTATTAACAGACTCCTCACGAAATTCTTCGGTTCGGCTTCTAACGAGGACCTAGGAATTTTATTGATGGGATGTTGAGGACACTTCGATTAATGCATGCTTCGGGCATTGAATCGGTGGAGTTAGCATCATATAGATTGAGGGATGTCGCGGTTCATTGGTACACAGTTTGGATGGCTTCACGGGGAGTCAATGCACCTCTCCCGGTATGGCAAGAATTTGTGGATGCCTTCCTCCGACATTACTTACCTCCAGAGGTTCGGCGAGCTAGAGCCGATAAGTTCTTAAATCTTAGACAAGAAATTATGAGTGCTTTAGAGTATAGTCTCTGCTTCAATTCTTTAGCTAGGTATGCTCCGGCCATGGTAGTGGATATATGTGATCGAGTGCACTGATTTGTGAGAGGCCTAGGGCCACATTTGAGGGATAGGTGCTTGACTGTGTCCCTTCAGGACAACATCGCTATTTCACGCATTCAAGCCCATGCCCAGAATTTGAAAGAAAGCCAACAACAGGAAAGAAGTGAACGTGAGCATGATAGAGGGTATAACAAGAGGGCTAGATCTTCGGGTCCAACAAGTGAGTTTAGAGGTGGGCCAAGACAAAGCGGTTTCTAGGCATTCAGCCATTCTATGACTAGTGCACCTCCACGGTTTACAGGCTAGAGATTTGATAGATCTACTCATTCCGGGCCAAGTCAGAGTTTCAGAGCTTCGGGTTCTCAGTTCCAGGGTGATTCGTCAGGCTAGGCCACCCGTGCCACGATGTTCCCAGTGTGAAAAAATACATTGGGGCCAGTGTCGACTAGGTTCAGAGGTTTGTTATACATGCGGTCGGCCAGACCATATCATGCGTGATTGCCCCTCGATTGGTGGTAGGGTAGAGTTCAGCCTTCAGGATCGGCAGCCGGGTCTTCATCATCGATACGCCCTATGGGGCAAGATTCACAGGCGCCGGTCAGCCATGGTAGAGGTAGCGGGAGAGCTCCCAATCCTAGATGTCCTCAGCACCGTATTTATGCCTTGGCTGGACGCCAAGATCTTGAGTCATCTCTCGATGTAGTCACAGGTATATTATCGATATTTTCTCATGATGTATATGCTTTGATAGATCCGGGCTCCATATTATCATATGTTACTCCATATATTGTGGGTCGATTTGGGGTCAAACCGGAGTCGGTCAAACCTTTTGAGGTATCTACACCCGTTGGTGAACCGATAATAGCTAGCCGGGTATATAGAAATTGTGTAGTTGTGATTTGTGACCATCGTACTATAGTTGATTTACATGAGTTAAAAATGGCGAACTTTGATGTTATCATGGGCATGGATTGGTTGGCTTCTTTCTATGCCAATGTCAATTGTGGAATGAAAATGGTTCGCTTCCAATTTTCGGGAGAACCAGTTTTAGAATGGAAAGGAAATACTGCGTCCCCAAAAGGTAGGTTTATTTCCTATCTCAAGGCAAGGAAAATGATCGCCAAAGGTTGTATTTACCATCTAGTTCGGGTTCATGATGTAGAAGCTGAATCGCCAACTCTTCAGTCTGTCCCCGTGGTGAATGAGTTTCCGGATATGTTCCTGGAAGAGCTTCCAGGCTTCCCTCCAGAGCGGGAGATTGATTTTGCCATAGATGTGCTACCGGATATAAAGCCCATATCTATTCCTCCTTACAGGATGGCTCCTGCAGAGTTGAAAGAGTTGAAGGAACAATTGAAGAACTTGCTTGAGAAAGGCTTTATTAGGCCTAGTTCATCCCCGTGGGGAGCACCCGTGTTGTTTGTGTGAAAGAAAGATGGCTCCTTGCGAATGTGCATCGACTATCGGCAGCTAAATAAGGTAACAATCAAGAATAAATATCCGCTTTCGAGGATTGATGATTAAATATCCGCTTTCGAGGATTGATGATTTATTTCACCAATTGCAAGGCGCCAAATGGTTTTCAAAGATAGATTTGAGATCCAGGTATCATCAAGTGCGAGTTAGGGAGAAAGATATTCCTAAGACAGCTTTCAGAACCAGATATGGCCATTTTGAGTTCCGGGTAATGTCATTCGGGCTAACTAATGCACCGGCAGTATTTATGGATTTGATGAACAATTTGTTCAGGCCCTTCTTAGATTTATTTGTGATTGTGTTCATCGACGATATCCTAGTATATTCTAGGTCTGAGGCAGAACATGCGGATCATTTGCGTATCGTTCTTGGAGTTCTCCAAACTCGAGAGTTATTTGCCAAATTTTCTAAGTGTCAATTTTTGTTGAACTCAGTGACCTTTTTAGGGCATATTATTTCAGCCGATGGTATTCGAGTAGATACCCAAAAGATTGAAGCGGTGAAGACTTGGCCAAGGCCAACAACACCTACGGAGGTTCGTAGTTTTACGGGATATTACGGAGATTTGTAGAAGGATTTTCTTCTATTTACGCACCACTCACGAAGTCGCGACCTAGAAATTAGCTAAGTTTCCAATGATGCTTGTGAACGTAGTTTTCAATAGCTAAAGGATAGATTAACCACCTTTGATCCGACACTTCCCAGGATCAAAATGTTATGTTGTATATTGTGATGCTTCAGGCGTTGGGTTAGGCTGTGTGTTGATGCAACATGGTAAAGTGATTGCGTATGCTTCAAGACAGTTCTTGGGAAACATGAGAATAATTATCCGACCCATGATCTTGAATTGGTCATGCGTATTCATGCATTGAAGATGTGGAGACATTATTTGTACAGTGTCCATGTTGATATTTATACAAATCATAAGAGCCTTCAGTATATCTTCAAGCAAAAAGAGTTAAATTTACGGCAACGGCGATGGTTGGAATTTGTGAAAGACTATGATGTTGACATCCTGTATCATCCCGGGAAAGCAAATGTAGTGGCTGATGCTCTTAGCCGTAGATCTATGGGAAGTTTATGTGATGTTCAGCCAGACAAAAGAGAGATGGCTCGTGAGCTCCAGCAGTTAGCTAGCCTAGGAGTTCCAGTAGTGGACTCAGGAAGTATGGGAGCTATCATTCAAAATGCGGCGGTCTCGTCACTAGTAGTGGAAGTGAAAGAGCGTCAATACGAGGATCTCATGCTAGTTAATTATAGAAATACACACTCCATGTAAGGAGAAGTCATCATTTGAGATTTCGGAGATGGAGTTCTCCGATGCCGAGCGGTTACGTGTTCCCGATGTTGCAGATTACGCCACCAAATATTCGAAGTCCATTATTCCCGTTATTCTCGTTCACCCGGAGCAACGAAAATGTATCATGACCTTAAATCTATATATTGGTGGAATGGGATGAAGAAAGATATAGCGGAATTCGTAGCTCAATGTCCTAACTTCGGCCAGAAGTGAAAATTGAGCACCAAAAGCGGGTGGATTGTTGCAAGCTATAGAAATTCCAACTTGAAAATGGGAAGTAATTAACATAGACTTCATTAAGGTGCTTTACCCCGTTCTCAACGTAAGTATGATTCTATATGGGTGATTGTGGATAGACTCACGAAGACAGCTCATTTCTTACCAGTCAGAACTACATATGTAGCAGAAGATTATGCAAAGCTTTATGTTAAAGAGATAGTGCGACTTCATGGTGTTCCAGTTTCTATTATCTCCGATAGAGGGACTCAATTTACAGCCAATTTTTGGAAGTCTTTCCAAGAAGGTTTGGGGACTCAGGTGAGCCTTAGCACGACATTTCACCCACAGACGGATGGGCAAGCTGAACGTACCATTCAGACTCTTGAGGATATGTTACGAGCATGTGTATTAGATTTTGGCGGTAGTTGGGATGATTGCTTACCACTTGTTGAATTTGCTTATAACAATAGTTATCATTCTAGCATCCAAATGGCCCTGTATGAGGCTTTATATGGGCAAAAGTGTAGATCTCCAATTGGGTGGTTCGAAGTAGAAGCGACCAAATTGATAGGGCCAGACTTGGTCCCGCAAGCTATAGAGAAAGTCAAGCTTATACAGGATCGATTATTAACAGCTCAAAGTCGATAGAAATCCTACGCAGATAATCGTCGAAGAGACTTAGAACTCCAAGTGAAAGATTGGGTATTCTTGAAGGTGTTGCCGATGAAGGGCGTCATGAGATTTGGCAAAAAGGGCAAGCTTATTCCCTGGTACATTGGACCATATGAGATTGTACGCAAGGTAGGCCAAGTGGCTTATGAATTAAACCTACCTGCGGATTTGGAGTCAGTCCATCCAGTTTTCCATGTATCGATGCTTCGTAAGTGTATTAGAGATCCTTCTAGAATTGTGCCAATAGATGATGTCCAATTTACTAAACAATTGTCTTATGAAGAAGTCCCCATTGGCATTTTAGATAGGCAAGTACGAAAGCTCAAAACCAAAGAGGTAGCTTCAGTTAAAGTTGTATGGAAAAATAATAATAGAGAGGAAATGACGTGGGAAACCGAAGAGGACATGAAGTCCAGGTACCCGCATTTATTTTCACCTTCAGAAGAGATTCAGGCAGAGATGCCATTAAGCTCAGGTATGTAATACTTTTCTTGATGTTTACTTGGTCGTGTGCGGCCATGGTTATTGCCGTGTTGTTATAGCCCTGTGAGGCGATGTATTTTAGGTTGCTGTGCAGGATGGTAGTGCCGTATTATAGGGGAAACTCTGGAAATTTTTTTGTAGAATCCCCAAGAGTCTATCATTCGAGGACGAATGTTTCTAAGAGGGGGAGAATGTTACACCTCGTAGTTTCGTCCGTTGAGATTCGTTAGGCATTAGTTGTCCTAATCGCGGAAACGGGAGTTACCTTAGGATATATGAGATTACATGTTCCCATAATATGGTTATAAGGGTTTAATCCCATGAAATGAGCTATGGAAGGATTTAAGAACAAACAAAAAAGGAATGGAGTTTGTGGGAACTTTGGTAAAACTTTGCAAAATTTTCGGACAGGATTTTGGTCCAAATTGGTGGGGGCATATCTCCTAGAATATGAGGATTTTTGGTGTTTTTATTTTTCCCAAATTGAATTTCTTCTAGTCTAGTTTGCAATGCAATAAACCGCTCGTCAATGTGACGTCTGAGTAAAAAGTTATGGCTATTCTACGACGTATCGTCCGAGCAAAAAAATTCTGTGGACCATTTGACGGCCAGGAATTTTGACGCCCAGAAAGTTACGCAAGTCCGCAAAATTGACACGCGAGCGTCAAATGGTCACGGTGACCCATATTTGACTGGGCAGTTCTACGGACCATTTTGACGGTCCGTAGGAATTTATACTGACCCGTCAAAATGGGCGCGGTGCCCGACGGGAGTTTAAGTTCCGCTTTATATATTTCGTTCCACTTCATTTGGACATATTATTTTACCAAACCAGATCCAAAGGCTCTCTAAAAACCCTCTCTTCCACTCCATAAACTAATCCAAGCCAAAATCCAAGAGAGATTAAATATCAATAAGCAAGAATCAAGATACCCATGTGCTAGAGGTCTTGCTAGGGTTAATAAACTCCAAGAATTCTTTGGATATTGAAGCTAGGGTTTTCATATAAGTTGATAGCTTGCTCCAAAGCTCATTCTTATGAGATAAAAGGTTAGTTTTCATACTTATTACATATCATCAAGAATGTTTATTTGTTGAACAACTTGGGTAGAAGGAAAAAGTGGAAGATGAGTTTTAAATGTAGTTTCTATGAGGTTTTTAAGTAGTAAGCTAACTTGAGTTATGATTCTTAGTATAATATGGGTATAATATTGCTATGGAAAGTAATAATGGTGATGAAGAGGCATTATATGAAAATGTGCTAAAATGGGTATAAAGTTGCTAGCATAAGTTGAACACAAGGATGAATTTTGAAGGCTAGATCGAATGTGAATACTTGATTATGTTATTGTGGATATTATTGTGGTTTTTTGGGAGTTGTTTTGTGATATAGTGGAAGTTTACAAAATAGGGGAAATGCTGCCCAATTTTCATTAGAACATGAATTATTCTATTTTGAATTGAAGAGTGTCATTAAGGCTTAACCATGGTATGAATCCTTCTAAATGTAGATTATTCAAGCTTCAACGGTGAACGCTAAATAGTTAAGAAGTCGAAGAGGTATGTAAGGCTAACCCTTCTTTCATTAAGGCATGGCTCCCTTTCTATATGTATCCTTCCATAAGTTCCATAATGTCTTCCAAATGACTCTATCTCTAAGGTTTCCAAAGCTTTGATTCTCGATACGTTCACGATTCTGTTGCCTCTTTTATATGATAGTTGATCCTCTAAGGATAAATATAACGAAAATGATGATGTCAATGATGACGATGGTACTCATGAACTCCTATGTATACGGATTTAAGTATGTATGACTATTATGTAACACTGAGCTTATATGGCCCGGTATGATACCTATCGCGCGCACACCACTGCGCTAGTACGGATAACACCGAGCCTTGTATGGCGATATGTATGACACCAGCCTTGTCATATGGCGGGTATGTTAAACCATCGAACCTTCATGGTCGGGTATGCTATGGATACGAATATGTATATGAATATGGATACGAATATGTATATGAATATGGATACGGATATGGATAATTGTATATATATATGTATGTACACGAGCACGCACTAGAAATGAAGTTCCCTATGAAAGACAAGTAAGTAATTACGATGATGGCTATTATCTCCTGATTCTCCCATCTTATGCTATTTTTTATGCTGTCTCTTATGCTCTTATTATGATGTTGATTATGCTTTACATACTCAGTACATTATTCGTACTGACGTCCTTTGGTTTGTGGACACTGCGTCATGCACGTAGGTGGACAGGGAGACAGGCTTGATCCATAGATATCTTGTTCATGGACTACATAGCGGAGCTCCATTTCAAATCTGGGAGCCTCACTTTTGGTATTTATTCTTTTGGTGTGCATACCTATGGGAATGGCGTGGTCTGTCCCACGCCATATGATGTACATACTCTTCTTAGAGGCTCGTAGACGTTGTATATGATTAGATGTCCTTAGCCTTGTCGGCTCATATTTTGTATATCATTTTGATAGCCTCGCGGCTTGTATCTGTGGATATGGGCATTGTTATTGATGATGATATAAATGTGTTGTTGCCCAACGAGATTAGCACTATTGATGTATATAAATTATAAGTAAGCCATGTGGCTCACCTAGATGTGAATATGAGAGTACGATAAGAGGTGTCCTAGTGGGTTAGCACCGTGTACCCGTCATGGCCCTCCGGTTGGGTCGTGATATTAGCCTCCTTCACTGTTACACCCCGTACTTCCAGATGAACGTTCGCTAAGTTTAAGTTCAAGTATGTGGAATTATGATCAAGATGAGCCGATTTTTGGGTTTAAGGAATGGTATAATTATCAGGTATACTTATGGATAAAGTGATATGTGAGAGTACCGGAAGTCTCACGACCAAATAGAGTCAAGAAATAAGCTATTGAGACCTTGGATTTTATGGAAAATATGAGGGGCAATTTTTGGTCCAACTTTCAGAAAGAATATCTTTTAGTATATGAGAAGTTTTGAAACAAACCAAAGGCCTAAAATGAAGTTCGTCCAGTCTAGTTTCCAACGCAACAAACCGCTCATTGATACAACAGCGGAGTAGAGAATTATGGATGTTACAAGTTAGGCTGACAGAGTAGAAACGCGTGCTACAAAGAACGAAGTGCTGCAAAGATCGCTATAGTGCCGAACCGGACTTTGGCACCTTATAAAAAGGTTTTACCCCTCATTTTTCATCCAAAAAACACCTCTCAAAATCTCCCAAACTTTCTAGAGAGTTCTCCCATCCTTTCCTCTACAAAATTTTAACGCGAATTAAGTATAATCTCCGGATTTAAATTCGAACAGCGCGTAGTTGTGATCATACTATCGTATTGCGGTGAATCCTAGTTGAAATTCAAGGCAAATATTGGATATATCGAGGTACTAGCGAGAATAAGGTATGAATCTCTCTTTATTGATATGGATATAAGTTTATTTACGAAAGTAGAGTTGTTGAATAATTGTATAGTGGGTATGTTGGTGGAAAAATTAGACAAATGTCGTGTGGGATATTTTATGGAATATATTGGTATTGATAATATGTGGATGACGTTGGTATTGTTGTTTTAGTTGTTGGTTCGGATTATGATTTCGGGTTAGGCATATAAACGAGAGAGACGTTGGAATTTAGACATTCTAAAGGGATTTTAATTAAAGGCTTAAAACAAAAGTATGATGGTGAGCCTAATAATAGTATGAACGGTTTTATATGTAGATTACAAGTCAGGAGCTAAGTGGGAAGGTCAAGGAGCAAGATTCCAGGTATGTTAAGGCTAAACCCTTTCTTTCTAAAGGAATGATTCTTTTGTTATAAAACTTTGCACCATATCCATAGTGTTGTTGCTTCCACAAATGTTAGAATCTATGAGCCTTATGACCCATATAATATTGTTGAGCTATTCATGACCTTCGAGACTATTCATTGTTGCCGATCTCGCCTTATGATTTTTTCCTTCAAGGTGAGATGTGTTTATGATGGCGGTTCCATAAGAACAATCCAACGAGATGAGAAATGTGTACTTAGGTAATGTCTAGTGTGTTATATCCGGCATTTTTGCGTATTTGAAAAATTTGGAAATAACCTTGACTTGCAAGGAATAAGGTCAAGTATGGATTTTTCTTAGTAATAATGCATGTTGGTCTGGAAGTGAATGGAAACACCGGAGAAGGCCTAAGGCAAAATTGGAATTTTTGGGAATTTGTTTCGGGAATTGCAAAATATGATTCATGAAGAATTGGGCTCAAAAATAAGAAAATTTAGGCCCAAGAGAAGGGTGGTTGCTAACTACAAGGCTCCAAACCCATGTTTTAATTAATTTTCCATGTGCCTATTAATTATAAAAAGGATCCTTAGCCTTAGAAGTTTCAAGAAAACAAAGGAAAAATCAAGAAAAAAGAGAAGAGCCATTCGCCCTAGGGAGAAAGAAGAGAAAAAAAAAAAAAAGAAAGAAGAAAAATTCTGGAGCTTGGTTTTTTATTCAAAAACTGGTTCTTCTTGATTCTTACTAAGCTCAAGGTGCTCTTCAAAGTGGCATAATTATCTTGGCAAGAAAGTGTTTCTTTTGGCAAGAAGAATTTATTGGAAAGGTGAGAATTTCATGTTTTTATTATGTTATAGAAGGTTATATATATGTTATGGTATGTGGAATTGAATGAAAAGTATGGAATTGTGAGTTGTGTGTGTGAGCTGCGTGTGTGTGTGTATATATATATATATGGCCGTGTATGTGCATGGTTGTGCATGGAAGGTATGTTGAATTTTATGTTGTATTCTAGTTGTGATTATGGTGGAATTCATATTGGAAATGAAAGTGGAAGGAATTGGATGGAAGTTGGAGAAATAAAGTTGGCATTAATGCGGTAATGGAAAGGAAAATGAAAATGAATTAATTTTGTTTGATGTATCAATTGTGTTGTTACGGCTCTTACGAAGTAGATGGAAGAACAATGGTTTAAGTTAACATGAAGAATTGTTGCTAAGTTGTTGTCGGAGAGTATGTAATTTTAGTATAGTTTATGTAATTATGAGAATGAAGTTATAAGATGCAAATGGTGATTGTTGTAGGTGAAATTAAAAGATAAAAACGTGTTGTGAATATTTATGTTGAAAATTGGAGGCTTTGAGTGAATTATGGTTTTGGTGGAAAACTTGTATATTTTGTGAATACTTCGTAAAATGATATGAAAGGTTTCCTGAGTGATCTTGGTGGGTTGATGAATATAAAACGTCGATATTGATTTGAAAAATGCGAGTTTGGAATGAAACTATTACATTATGTTGAAAGTGGGCTAGTTGTATTATATTGTGTTTTGTTGTAATTGTTGATGTTGTTGGGTTGTTGTTGATTGTTTTGAGCCGAGTTTAATTCTCGGGTGTCCTATTTATGGGGAGGTGCTCGCTCAAAATTTGATAGACAATTATTGTCACGACCCAACTAGGTCGCGACGCAGCACTCCGATACTGTACGGGGCACCCCCCGTCATATGTCTTGTTCTTATTACTAAGTGGGCCGTATGAACACCGCGTTTTTTTTTTTTCACAACATCGTTCGATAATAGCATACATGTAAACGAGTAGTAGTATTCAATCAGATTGACATATCGCACGCGATAAAGACAACTAGGCTATGAAACATCCGACCGTACATATCCGTCTACGAGCCTCTAAACACGATACATATAATTACAAGTAACCGACTTTCATTGTCCAAATATATACAGTGAGTAGTACACAATAGAAGCTCCGGACAACCGGAGCGCCTTCCAATGTATGCGTCGAAAAGCTCTGTGGAGTCGAACCCGTCAACTTTGTCTCGCGTGGCATGAGACGCACCCCCGAAGAAAGGGGTCGGTACGTAATCGTTGTACCGAGTATGTGAGCCATGAAAATAATATGATGGAGCATATAACATGTGAGCAATAACAACATGTGAGACCAAAGATCATATAACGAGATAAAAGGATAATCTGTACCTGTAAGTGCCTTTCAGGCGGATGTCATGCTTGCTTATTATATACTTTTGTTCAAACATTTAGTGTCATATACATGTGAAAATAACAAGTCATGTCGCCGAAATACGTCGGCTCGCCCACATGTGTCCCGCGTCCGGCATCCCGCGTGGGGATGGAGATTACGCCACCGACCAGGTGGCAATGCTTCTATAGCGCAACATGTATCC
>NW_026719294.1:0-12153 GCF_029784015.1 Lycium ferocissimum | reverse complement strand
ATAACACGTCGTTTTAAAATACGAGCTTCAAAATGAGTCCAACATTGATATACTTCCGAGCAATTGCTTATGAGGTGAAAATTGTTGATTCTTCCTCCTCTATTTAATTATTCTTGGGTTTCTAATTTAATAACTAGTACAATATATACTATGTGAAGACAATTAATAATTAATATGTAGAAAAAATAAGGATTTAGCATAGTGTTTTCTTGTAATTGATTCGACGAGTCCAAACCCGAAAATAAAATGATGATGACGAACCATTTTAAATTTGTGATAAAGTAATGCTCGTAATGTTGAAAATAAAGTAAGGAGAATAGTAGTAGCAATAAAAAATAAAATAGTGAAAATAAGGTATTTAACTCGTCAGTAAATTTAGAAGCCCGAGTGAATAAAATTAAATAAAGGAGGGACAAAATTGGGTGTCAACAATCAATTTACCCAAATAGTCTCGTGCTTTGCCCATCGTCTCTTTTGGAGGCTTTACTCACTCATATTTCTTACTTTTTACTTTTTCAACACTTTGATCTCCCTGCCTTCCATCTACTCACCTTTCTTCTTTTTCAAATATCGTTGTATTAGGACCTTCCAAGCTTAACTTGTAGTGAAAACAGCATCAGCTTGCCTTGTAACATTTGTGCCATTTATATTTTTTTTTTTTCACTCGAACTTCGTTACCCTGTCCGATTAATGCCTTCCATATACCGCCACGTTGTCACGCCGAATACACGTATCCGCCGATATAGCCACGTACGGGATATCACGTGCATACCTATATACATATAATTACTACTATCCCGCTACAAAATATTTTCCAAACGTTTATTCAACTTACCTCGGCCGGTAGCCGGACGCACCTTCTTCTTCACCTTTCTGCCCGTCCATGTGACCCTCTAAGGTTTCCGCCCACTCAGTATACTCTAATTTCCTTAGTCTACTCTAGCTTCCATTTGGTTCTCCCCCGTGTTGACTTTATAGACTTTAGTACACTTCCCGCGGGGTCACCATCCTAAAATTTCTCTCTACTCAAGACGCTTAACCTTGGAACTCCGATGAAATACGATGCTTTAATACTAATATGATAGCGTCCACCTCACCGCATGACCATCACATAATCTGGAGTAAGTCAAGTCTAAACCGATTTCGAAACGTTCATAACACATCTCCCTTCGAATTAGAAGGGTTCTTTACTCTTCGACTCCACAATTACTATTTTAGCCCTTTTCAATCCTCATTTCACTTTTCATCTATGGATATGACTACTTTCCGTCGTAGACTTCAGATTCCCAATGGGCGGTAAAACACACCTTGATCGCCGTTACTATAAATACTTGGTCATCGGCCTTGAATTTCTCGTCTTATCTTACCTCGCTCCTCACCCTCTTTTTCTATAACCGTGTTTTTCACAAATTCCGTCACTTATAGTACGCGTATCCCGGCTACACATGTCATGACCTATTACCGCATTGTTATCTCACTTTTCTTATTTCTTCTTTCAATCATTCCTTCTTTTCCCCGTACTCGCTATCATTTCCGTTAGTATATAACCCTTATTCCAAACTTTCCTGTTGCGTAACTTCAAGCCTTTCCTTATTCGTTCTATAGCTCGCTCCGTTTCACACTTGCCTTTACATTCTAGCTACATAGATCACATCATAGCTTTGGCCACCTTCTCACTGAGCTTTACTTATTTTCATAACAATCCTCATTATATTCACATTATATCTTATTCGTAATCAATCCTAAATATAACACTTAACCCTTTACCCTTTTCGATCAACTTTATCCTTAATATTTCACAATTGCCTTATCAATACATTCATATCCATCACAATTCTTCCCTCTCGTACTCTTGTCTTAATCATACTATTACTTCTTTAACTATATAAGCTCGTCATAATTCATCCTCGCTTATCAATTCGCCGTGGTACCTTAAATAACACTCCATCAAGATTTACCAAATTTTTTCTGAATCATCTCTTAGGATTACAAGCCCTCTCCAAATTCTCTTTACCATATCGATATTGACCTTCTAATTATTATTATCCTCAATTCAGCAATTAACTTCTTTCTCGATGTCATCCGTACTCGCAACTTAGTCAAATCCTATCATTACTATTAGTACGACCTTTCAAGTCATATCACAAACCTATATCTCATTCTCTTTTTATTTCCGTGAAAATTTTGGTAGTTTTCCGTAATTATTAGTATCTCAAACTCGCACGCAGAAATACCAATAATGCCTCACATGTAACATATGTATATACATGTATCATATCGTATCACGTGTACACAAAGTAGCCCCCAATATCAACAATGTAGCGCATTTAAAAATGATGAACATACCTCGTATGCCCAACTCAAACTCGCACCGTTACACTTTCTTTACTTTCCCTATTAATCTTCAACTTGTATTTCAATGGCATTTCAATATCTTACCCGACATATATCTCTCATACCTTGCTTATTCGTGTGCTTTAACCCCAATATCGTAGTCACTTCCTTCGTCGATGTCATTCTTCTCGTGAAATCAAAGGTTAGTATGCGAATCATTCCGGCTTGGCTCTATGGCACGATCTCGTATGTGAAAGAAGAGTAACCACCCTAGATGCCCCGTAGCCTCGTTTATAAACGTGGGCGCGCTTGCCACCCATAAAATGACTCTACCGGACACGACTTTGCGTACAACCCCAGACGAATTCAAAGCTCCGATACCAATTTGTCACACCCCACCCCCTCGATAGTAGCACGACGGCACTCCGACCCTTACTTAGGCCGAGCGAACCCGCTGACCTCATGATACCATAATCTTACCGGACTCTTAAATCATGAAATGAATGTACAATGTTAGTGTCACACCCTAACTTTCCATAGCGTGACGGGCACCCGACTCCCACTTAAAGCCGAGCGAACCCAACTCTCACCGTACTACAAACATGTCGTGGGCCCTCAAATCATATCATAAGTACATAATGAAAATTTTGTTTTCTTTCGAACAAACATGCCTTTCTATCTTTTGACAAACCAAATAAAACTATTACCGCATGAAATTTGCCAACATATGAAGTTCGTAACATAATGCACAACGAAATATCGGCTTACATAGTTGCGTACAAAATCGACATATCACACACACACGACACCGTCTCGCAAAGTTCTACCAACATCTCGTATACCATCCAAAAGCACTCCCGCGACTCGGCAAAGACCGTGAGAAACGAGCTTCACCAATCTACCGAACATATCTTCACCACTCGCGGGTACCGCGTGTACGAAACGCAGCCTCGAAGAAAGGGGGTCAGCACGGAATACGTACCGAGTATGCAAAGCATGAAGCACAAAAACGAAGTCACAACCGAAGTAAGGTGTACGCAACGTGAGCAAATAAAGCTTTAATACCAAAGCAAGCTTGCATCCGACATACACCATACACATAAGAGGCGCAGAAGACAAATATGACAATCAAATGCCAAAACGCTCGCTTTCCGAAAAACATTGCCTCATATATACGGAAATAGAACAAATCATAGGGAGCCGACATTAACGACCGACAATCCGTAGACGTCAAATCACATATCATACGTGGACACATATTGCGGTGAACCCGCCCTCCGAAAACTCGGCCAAATAAGATGATCCCATCATATTATCACATATCATATCACATATACACACACCATGCCAAGAACCCGCCGCAATATCACATACACACATACCATACAAGAACCCAAAAATATCACATACACACACACCGCGCCAAGAACCCGCCGCAATATCACATACACATACCGCGCGTCAGAACCTGTCAATGCCACATATACGTATGTCGCGCGGAACCCAAAGGTAATATCACATATACACATATCACAAGTTAAGAACCCGGGGCCATAATATCACATATACATATACCATGTGCGTTGAACCCAAAGGTAATATCACATATACACATACCGCGCTAAGAACCCAAATGGCAATATCACATACACACATACTCGCGGCCAGGAACTCCAACGTGTCAATGCCACATCGACACATACCGCGGTTGGAACCGGTAATATCACATATACACATATCGCGCTAAAGAACCCAAATACGTAATATCACATATACACATACCGCGGCCAGAACCCAATGTAATATCACATATACACATACCGCGGCCAGGAACCTAGCGGTAATATCACATACAAAGACCCAATAGGATAATCAAAATGAACTTAGTAGTTAAAAACCGAAACAATAGTCAAATCAGGTTTTCTTCCGAATATCACTCGTGAACATATCAAACCGAACTTCAGAAACCATAGTCACGTATCAAAATCATGTGCATAAAAATCCTTATTTTAGACTCAACCGATAAATAAGTAATCATACTCGGGGGGTCGGAAAGATAGTCATATTGAATTCTTTCAAAAACAGGTCGTTAGAACCAAACATAGAAAGTCGCGGGACCCACGGATGAACGTCAACCCAATCTAGGCCCGCCTATGAAAATTAAAGTCGTTACTCGTCATGAAATCATTTGCGAAGATATCAAAGCGATCCGAGCCTTTTCTTGAAAGTTACGGTCGTTCGTAGTTTCGGAATCGTTTGGGAACAAAACTCTTTTGAAGGCAAGACTTTTATGCAACTTTTGAAATTTAGTCATACAAAAGACATAAGATCCTTTCGGAACAAACCGTATACATAGCATTTCAAATCCAATCATATCAAGGACATACGGATCATAGCTTGACCATATTAAGGATGCCAACCTCAAGAAGCAAATAAGCATCGTAAACATGCTCGGACTTTTAAGAATAGAATTACCCCCGAAGCTCATAGCATATCAAAACTTGGCCATATCTAAGACATGCCAAAAGAAGGAAAGGTAAGCTTTACATACCTTGATTGCTTCCTAAGCTAATCCAAACTCAAGTTCAAGCCAAAATCTACAATAATGTCATTAGACACCAAACATTAGCCATAAGCACTTAAGAATCCAATCCCAAACCATCACTTTGTTTATAGAAATTTGGGTAGCATTTCCCCTGTAAATTCAACACCCCGAGAATTCAACTCGGCCAAATATCCAACAACAATACCAACAACCACATCAACAATATCCATAAGCAATTCCAAACGCATTCTAACATTAATAATTCCTTTCACACAATTCGCAACATTTCATGCATATTCAATTCAACTTCATACATTCAAACTAATATCAATGATCGCGTATTCAAGTACCAATCCAAAACCATTCAAACAAGATTCAAGATCATTCCAAACAATCCGCACAATAATCAAACAAGCCAATCCAATGCATGCTTCTCACCCGAAACCATTCCAATTCAACAAGAACACACTACTGGAAAATAGGCTTATGGCAACGCCGAGAAAACCGTTGCTATAGACAGGAGCACCGTTGCTATATATCTATAGCAACGGTTTATCATGCGTTCCATCTGCTCGCGTGCCCATATATCTATGGCAACGGTTTGTGCAACGGTTGGCGAAACCCGTTGCTATATCATTATCTACAAAGAACGCGTTGTTCCTTTTTCGATGCAACGAGTTTTGTGTGTGTGTATGGAACGGTTTCTAACCGTCCCCATAGACCTTTAAGCAACGACTTTTGAGGCTATTGCAACGGTTTCGTAGAGGTTATTGCACCACCTTTTACTTTATTGCAACGGTTTTTGTCTAATGCAAACGGTCTTTTTATTTGTTATTCGGGAATGTGCCTATTGCCATGGTTTGTCTGAAATAGTAGCCCTGGTTATAAATTGATATATATATATATATATATTTACATATAAATAAATAAAATACATTACAAATTACATAAACCAGAAAACACAATTTTTCATAATCCAAAATATCCAACATTCCTAATCCAACATATATACCCGTAAAAGCAAAAATGTTCAACCCAAAATGCATAATTAAGTTTTACATTTCGTGATTTAGGATAAGTTTCAAAATGTTCGATAGCAAAAAGATTCTTAGAACATGTAGAAATCTTCATAAAAGATCTTCAAGTAAGATCAATGTCTTCACCGTCTCCGTCCCTTTCTTCATTTTCGACACCTACAAAAGAGAATAAATAATGTCAACTCGCTTCAAATGCACGCGCACATAATACAAAGAATAAATAATGTCACCGCCTTCATATTGTAAGTTTTGTCATCACCAAGGGCATGAAGAAAATAGTCGGCATTGATGTTGAAAAAGAGAGGTTTTCAACAAGGTGATAATGAGCAAATAATGGGACAAATTTGAAGGTGATTTACGTCAATTTTTGAATATAAAAAAGAATAAAGATGTTGATGGTTGTGCTAACAAACCTGGGAAGGCTCATGGTGCAAATGGTATAGCAGACAAGGTTGTGGAAAATATAGACGACAGTAGAACAACCGTTGGAAAAGCAATTAACTGCTAATAGCAAAAGGCAAAAACAAAGATGGCTTTACAAACAACAGAACTAGAGGAAAAGATGCAGCAAAAATGTTGCCGCAGAATTTTTGATGTCAGTGCAAACTAAAAACAAGTTTGCAAGACTAAGGAGGGGAGGATGAGGCATCGGTGAGTAGAAATTGCTGATGATGCTGCGGTAGGCAAAAGGTTGTAGAAGATTCGATGCTCATGTAAAAGGTAGAGGTGTCGTGAAACACAGGGTGGAAATTCATAAGGGTACGATTGGTACAAATACGCTCGAAATACTCAAAGAATCGTTGGTTAATGCACAGCTCATTCGGTGCACAAAAGGTAGCAGATGGCTCAATATTGCCCGTAGTGGCAAAACCACCGAATGAGAATTCGATAAGCAATCGAGTGCGAACAGAGGCTCAAAAGAATCGCAGAACCGGTGATAATATTGGTAAGACTAAGCAAAGGTTGAAGCCTCTTTTTCAAGTCCAAAGGTGGCCACTATGAATAAGGCTTGGTTGTAGAACCTGGTACCGAAGCTCAATCCGGTGCTAAGGTGCAAGGTTTGGTTGATGAAAGCAAGGCCAGCAATGCACGATGGCATTCAAGTTAATTCTCCAAAGGTGAAATTCGGTCACAAACAGCAAAGTGCATCAAAAATAAATGATACGGCCTCAAAATAAAAGACTTTGTCTCAAGGCAAAAAGTCCGCCTTCTCCGGCATAACTTCCTTAAGGAAAACTAAAGTTATCTGAGGGGGCATAACTTTTCCTCAAGGCATAATTTAGTTTTGCCTTATTGGGCAAAACTTTTCCTTAAGGAATTATGCCTTGTAAAGGCGTACTTTTAATTAAGGTAACCAAAAGTATGCCTTAACCAAAAGTGCCTCTGAAAAGTTAAAAAAAAAAAAAAAAAAGTCTCAAGGCAAAGTCTCCCCCTCCGCATAACTTCCTTAAGGGAAAAACTAAAGTTATGCCGGAGGGGCATAACTTTCCTCCACTTAATAATCGATCGAATCCGATCTTTGTCCCTTAAATTTGGAAGGAACTCCAAATTCTACTTGAATAATATTGCACTTACCCTTTAAGATCTATAATTATATTAAGTATCATCAAGGAAGTCAAATGTTTATTTCAAGAACAAAAATGCGTATTCAATAGAATCGATTCGGATATGCCGCAAAGGAAATAAAAGGAGTTCACTATACAAGCCAAGGATAGCCGACTATATGTTCCACATAGAGTGAAAGCACAAAGCAAATAACACGTGATCTACTTTTATATAATTAAGCTACTACTACCGGCATTCCAATTATTCAAGGGCTATTACGTTAATGGAAAAACTATTTGGGATTGGCCGGTACATCACGCGTAGAAAAATAGATGATTTTTACCTTCTATTTCATTTCAATAGAAATAGCAATCGCTACAAATAGCAAGGCCCCTTCTCTCGAAGTTTGTCTTGTCCGAGGCATGCTTCCTTGTCTACCAACCATGGAAAACAAGCAACCTAAAATGAACTTGTGTTTTCCGCATTCGACTCCATGGCTACTTCCCAAGGTTGCATTTGGAAGACATTAATCAGCATGTAGTGTGTCCAAATTCCATCAAACTTCAAAATCCTGATATCAATTTACTTGAGTTAAATTTGACTAGCTTTCATCTCAAGGCAAAGTCTGCCCCCTCCGATAACTTCCTTAAGGAAAACTAAAGTTATGCCGGAGGGGGCATAACTTTTCCTCAAGGCATAATTTAGTTTTGCCTTATCAAAACTTTTCCTTAAGGAATTATGCCTTGTAAATGTACTTTTAATTAAGGTATAACCAAAAGTATGCCTTAACTAAAAGTGTGCCTTGAAAAGTTAAAAAAAAAAAAAAAAAGTCTCAAGGCAAAGTCCGCCCCTCTCCGCATAACTTCCTTAAGGAAAAACTAAAGTTATGCCGGAGGGGGGCATAACTTTTCCTCCACCCTAGTAATAATCAAAGGATCGAATCCGCATCTTTGTCCCTTAAATTTGGAAGGAACTCCAAATCTACTTGAATAATATTGCACTTACCCTTTAAGATCTATAATTATATTAAGTATCATCAAGGAAGTCAAATGTTTATTTCAAGAACAAAAATGCATTCAAGAATCGATTCGATATGCCGCAAAGGAAATAAAAGGAGTTCACTATACAAGCCAAGGATAGCTTCGACTATATGTTCCACATAGAGTGAAAGCACAAGCAAATAACACGTGATCTACTTTTATATAATTAAGCTACTACTGGCATTCCAATTATTCAAGGGCTATTACGTTAATGGAAAAACTATTTGGGATTGGCTACCACATCACGAGAGAAAAATAGATGATTTTTACCTTCTATTTCATTTCAATAGAAATAGCAACGCTACAAATAGCAAGGCCCCTTCTCGAAGTTTGTCTTGTCTCGAGGCATGCTTCCTTGTCTACCAACCATGGAAAACAAGCAACCGAAAATGAACTTGTGTTTTCCGGATTCGACTCCATGGCTACTTCCCAAGGTTGCATTTGGAAGACATTAATCAAAGATGTAGTGTGTCCAAATTCCATCAAACTTCAAAATCCCGATATCAATTTACTTGAGTTAAATTTGACTAGCTTTCATCTCAAGGCAAAGTCTGCCCTCCGCATAACTTCCTTTAAGGAAAACTAAAGTTATGCGGAGGGGCATAACTTTTCCTCAAGGCATAATTTAGTTTTGCCTTATTGGGCAAAACTTTTCCTTAAGGAATTATGCCTTTTGGGGCAGACTTTTAATTAAGGTATAACCAAAAGTATGCCTTAACTAAAAGTGTGCCTTGAAAAGTTAAAAAAAAAAAAAAAAAAAAAAAAAAAAATTCTCAAGGCAAAGTCCGCCCTCCGCATAACTTCCTTAAGGAAAACTAAAGTTATGCCTCTTGAGGGGGCATAACTTTTCCTCAAGGCATAATTTAGTTTTGCCTTATGGGGCAAAATTTTTATCATTTACCAAACAGAAGGAAGCCGAGTCAATCAAAACTTAGGGCTACCATCCTTAAATTCCAATTTTAATCGATTTTAGAGTATTTATAAACAAGCTTTTCATTATAACCGAAAATGCTTTTTTAGTCAAAAGTCGAGTGCATTCTAGTGATCCACAAATTCTCTCAAATTCACAAAATTAATTCCTCATAATTCAAGCATGCCTAGCCATATAGGGCCTCCATCTATATTTCCTCATCCCATAAATGAGAACTAGCTAAAAGTCAAGGTTATTGGAAAACGAACTTGCCAACCGAAAACTAAGAAGATGAAAATGGACTTTAAATAACAACCAAAAGATAAAATTCAATTACCAACGAAACCAATATAAAATTCAATATCAAACAGAATTGTAAGAGCTACAAAATATTATTGAAATTACCTTTCGACGAGCAACGAATTGAGGCGTTTGAGAGTTGACAATGCTTCAAGCTTTCACCATGGACAACGAGTTTAGAACAAGAATAAACAAACACAAATGAGAAGCAAAAGAAAGGAAATTCCAAGAGCAAAGAAAACCTAATTTCGTTAGATTCTTGAGAGAAATAATCGTGTCTCACAAGCTCATTTTATACAACAAAATCGAACAATCCAACATTAGACACGGCATTAACTTTGAAAACAAAGAAAGCTCACACCTTTCCGCTAGATATTTACTAAATCGAAGTAATTCCACCCAATTCTTACAACAACAAAATAAGCAAGCAGATATTGTAAAAATATTGAGACAAAAAAAAAAAGGAATATCAAGAAATCAGAGCCCATACTTATTCAAAAAAAAAAAAAAAATCAAAACCCATACCACAAATGATTTTATTTTAGAATTGGAAGAACATGCAAAATAAATCCAAAAAAAAGAGATGAGAGAATAGAGAAGATAACTTGGAATTGAGTAACCCCTACGAGATTCAAGTAGAGCATTGATAATTAGGGTGCAAAGTGAAGTAGAAATTTGAGAGAGAGATAGAGTGAGGTGGGTGATGAATTTAGTAGAGAGAGAGAGAGAGTTCAGTGTTTAATTTGGTTCAATACAGATTTTACGATTTTTGGCTAAAAGGAAAAATAATGTGGTCTCTCTATTAGGCGGGCTACAGTGAAAATAAGGAAAATTTGGGAGGGAATTTAAAACCGTTGCAATAGAAACAAAACTGTTGCCATATTACAACTATTGCAACGGTTAAAGAAAATCGTCCCATTAGGGACATGTATGGTGACGGTTTAGATACAATTGCAACGGTTTAGACGCTAAAGTGTAGCTATAGCATTCTGTCCTTGTGCAACGGGTATAACCGTTGCGGTATTTCGATTCCGCAAAGAACGGTTGTATAACCGCAGGAAGGCGTTGCCATAGCCCTAATTTCCAAAGAGTGACATTACTAACACCTTTCTTCTTCCACATTCATAAATTATGTCAACAATACATACGTTTACAACTTCATTTTCATAAATTCAAGAAACCATATCAAGATCACATTATCTTCCAATTCAGCCCACAATTATAACCTTAACTTGGATCATTAAAACTTCATTTTACATCATAGAATTCACAACTACGACAACCAAAATACTACATCACATTAGTCCCACATACCTACACCAAATCAGTCCATTTTTGAGCCACAACAACAACATACAAATTTCATGGTTTTCATCCATTTCTACACATTACAACAACACCCAACAATGCTAAATACGCTTAATTCATTATTCCAACACACCACTACAAACACACGGCCACACACCACACATACACGGCTTCACTCTAACATCCATATTCTCATAAATTTTATTCATTTCCACACTTCACAACATGCACAAACCATGCATAACATATAGAAATAAAGATTGAATCTCACCTTTTCTTCTTCAACTCTTCCCTTCGGCCGGGGACGATATTCGCAAAACGAGCGCTTTGCTTGCTCTACCAACTACTCCACGTTGTAGAGGGCCTTCCAATTAGTAGAAAAGCTTGAAGAAAACAATTTTACATGATCAATTTCAAGCCAGCCCCTCTTGGCCGTGTCTCCTCCTCTTTTTTTTTCTCTATTTTTCTTGAAGTTTCTAGGAGATAGAATGATGAAGATGATTTCATTGTCATCTTTTTCATCATATATAATTTTCACAAGTGGCCCTATGGCCCACATCTCACACATGGCCACATATGGCCATTTTCATGAAATACTATGTTATATCCCGTATTTCGAGCAACGGGACAATATGAGTGAATTTTGACAAGTTAGGAACAAGACTATTCCGGACATGAAGTCGGGATTTTTAATCACGATTTTGTTTTAAAAACATAAGTGGTGTATGACTTTATTGGCATGAAAGCATTAAGGAAGTATTTGGGGCCAAAAATGAATTAAAGAAACTTGTAAATTATGGGAATTAAGGGCCAAAGTGGCCGGCCATCTTAGTTGTGGGCATGGCCACATGAATTTTTTTTTATATGGAAAATTAAAAGATGACTAAGTCATCTTTCTCTTCATTCTTGCCTTAGAGAATTTTCTAGAAACTTTGAGAGAAAGAGGAAGGGCAAGCATTCGGCCATAGAGAGCAAATTTCAAGATCAAGGAACTTCCATCAAAGAAATTGATTCTTCCAAGAAACAACTAATCAAGGGTCCTCGTTAACGTGGAATCGTTGTTTGAACCAACAAGTCATCCGTTTCACTCTTGGAGGCCTTAGTTGACGTGTGAAGTGAAGAAAAGTAAGGATT
>NW_026719293.1:0-12119 GCF_029784015.1 Lycium ferocissimum | reverse complement strand
ATATACTTATGATATAAGATGTGTTTCCGAGTACCGTCCGAAAGCTATTTGATATGACTATTGTCAGGATTTTTAAATGATGATTCATGTTGACTACTTCATTGAGTCTTTGAAAATATTTTATGTGCATATAGTTTCTCACTACTCTCCGCTCGTGCCAGCCTCAATATGTCCTTCACCGCGTCCCGGCCAGGGGCATGTATTCGAGCACCTCATTGCATTGTTCACCGCGTCCCTCACCGCAGGGCCGGGGCACGTTATATTTACCGCGTCCCTTGCTAGCGGGGCCGGGGCATGTTATATGATATGATGATATGGGAGAGGTGGCCACGATGGCATATGATGATTCCCTTTACCGCGTCCCTCACTCGAGGGGCGGGCACGTTACATGCACATGCATATGTTATGATTTTCATTTATCGCGTCCCTCATTAGAGGGCCGGGGCACGTTACATGAACAGTTTATATATGTGTGTTATGATTTTACTCATCGCGTCCCTCTTCAGAGGGCCGGGGCACGTTATATGTTCATATGATGATTTTATGACATTGATATGCGTAATACATGTTTGCAAAGGCAAGTTTTATGATTTTCTGTACTCCTTACTTCAGTATGATCCCGCTACTACGTGTCATGCTTTACATACTCAGTACATATTCCGTACTGACCCCCTTTCTTCGGGGGCTGCGTTTCATGCCGCGCAGGTACACCCAGATGAGCTGAAGACTTTAGTAGGAGACATTCCAGCGGGATCGGCGAGCTCCAGTTCCTCCGGAGCGCTACCGAGTCAGAGCATTATGTTATGACAGTTTGTATATGTTAGAGACTTTGCGGACGGTGTTGTGGGTATAACACGTCGGTTATGTAAGCGGCTATGTCGCCCGACGATTTGTTACGCATTGTATTATAAGTCCTATATTGTTTTATATGTTCCGGATTTTCATTGATTCGAGAAAGGAAAAATGTACACTATTCTCCGCTAAATTTTCATTATGTATTTGTGTCATAATCTGAGGGCCAGTGTGATTATAAGAACTATGTGAGTCAGCGGGTTCGCTCGGCCCTAAATAAAGGTCGGGTGCCCATCACGCCCTAACGGAAATTAGGGTGTGACAATACCCTTCTCTGAATCTATGCAACACATGTTCTGCAGAGAATTAAAATTTTTGAAAGTTTTTTTTTTTCGGGCCCGTGCGTCGCGCGTGCAGCGAATTTCTTTTTTTTTTTTTTTTTTGTTGTGTTGTATTTTCAGATTTGGTGAGGTGGCTAGTATTTTCCTTTTTTTTTTTGGCCCAACAAACACCTTTCTATACTTGACCTAAAATTTTTTGGATTAAACAAAATTTTTGGTCATCTTCTTCCTATGAAGGTATAAATATCTTCAAGAACACCCACTAATTTCAAAAATCCAACTATACCCAAATCAACTCCGAATTAGCTCAAATTTCGGATTTAGGTTCTCTTTGATGTGGAGAACAAAACCCAATAAGTTTCAACCTTCAATTTCTACCAAATCACAAAACCCACTTTCAAGTTGTTGAAGTTTTTCAAAGCTTCAAATTCCAAAAATGGTAGACCCTTCAATTCTTGGCCAAATACCTCCAAATTTTGGATTTAGAGTCCTTATCAACTAGAGAAAAAACCTCAATCAACTTGAACCCTCAATTTTCTCTTTCTTCAAACCCACCAACCTTGTTCTTGAGGATTTGAAGCTCAACAATGGTGGAACACAAACCCAACTCCAAATTGACTCAAATTTCATATCTGAAACCCTAAAACTCTAAGGAATTCGAATCTAACACTAGATTCAACAAAACAGCACAATTTTTTTTGTTGAATCAAAATTCAAGACTAGATTTGTTGGAACAAAGCTAAGCTAAGCTTTGATACCAATTGATACAATAACGGATACGCGGAAGCAACAAATTAACAAGGAAAGTAAAAGGGATAGAAAGATAGACACAAGATTAGAGAGAATTAAGCAACCAAAACTATATTAAAGTCTTGACCTCCTAATTACACAACTAATTAGCACCTAACTCTTAAGTTGACCTCAAGGGAATTGAATTCCCAAGAAACCAACCTCTCAACAATCAAAGATTCAATAACAGCCATCCATGGCCTCTCTCACAAGTTTCTCTCTCTAGAGACAACTCTCAAAATCACTCATAAATTTATCAATTCATCAAAATCTAAGTATTGAAATGTTTAGTCTACTATTTATACTAAGAAAATAAGGAAGACACTACATTATTACAATTATACCCTTAATGAAGTAAGGGCCTTGTTTGGATGTCTTCCATGGAAGTGAAACTTGAAAAGGCTTGCATTTAAGTACTAGCCCCTTTTGCATGCATAGCCTCCTTCTCCAAATAGCCTCCCAAGCTATCTTCCATATCTTGAATGTGACGTTCTTGAAGCCTTCCATCTAAGCTATCTCCCATATCTTGAAGACCGTCCTATGTGTACCACCTATGATCTTCAAAGACTCCATCTTCATGAAGCTCAATGGAGTTGGTCTTGTAACATTGATACCCTTCACGAGCTCGGTACCCTCTTTGCCTACCTATGTGAGGGTTAGGACCATGCCTTCTACCCCTCTCTTGATAACCTCCTTGTGCTTGCCCTCGTTGACTCCAACCTTGGTCACTATATCATTCGTGCTCAAGTATAGCTTCTTCTACCTTATCGCCATTTGGTTGTTGGATGTTTGGACGGTTTTGGGATGGAATAGGCGCATTTAGGTGTGGATCATTCGGGGGTGGATCATTTGAATGTGGGTCATTTGGAGTTCGATCTTATGGGGGTGGGTTGTTCCGTTGGCCTATGGGAATGTTGTTTGGTGGGGTGACTGTTGTGTTTTGAGGGGTGTTTTGGGGAGTGTTTTGGGGAGTGGGGTTATATAGATGATGGAAGGTGCCGGGTTGACAATGTAAGTCAAGTGCTTCAAGTAGCTCCACTTGTGCCTCCTTGGTATTGCACTCGGGGCGAATACGAGACCTCCCTACTACCTCCTTCAATTGCTTCCACCCTACTTCCCAAGTTTTCCATTCGACCATCCATACTCCCTGCCTTGTCATTCAAGGCTTGCAAGGCCCTCATTACATCAACTAGTGTGAGTTCCCTGGTGGGAACTTGTGTTTCATCCTCCGTAGCCATGGTACTTGTTCAAGACACTCAACAAAACAAGCAACACGTTAGATTAGTAAAAACAACTCACAATTGCTCAAGTACGCGCACCTTTAATTGCCTCACAAATTGCTTCTGCCAAAGATTGTGTGCTTGTTAATGTCGACTAGTCACGAGGGTTCAAATTCTATTCTTGGGCAGAATAGATTCTTGTTAGACTAAGAAAGACGGACGACTCAATTCAATCTAACAGACTTGAACCAAGAAATTAACAACGAAGCAAAAACGAAGAAAATCACGAAAGAATTGTCACGAAAGAAATACGGACACAAGAACTAGCAAACACAAGTAGGAACAACTACTAAATGGCTACTAGTTGAGAGACACAAGAAAATGGAATGCTAAAATCAGGAAATAAATCAAATTTCGGGCCCGGGTAGGTGATAACTTGAAAATGCGACCGTGAAGCCCCAATTGATCTAAGGTATCAATTTGAAATACTGAAATTTTTTAAATTTCTATTTCTTTTTTTTTTGGTTCCCTACCAAAAGGATTACGGACACAAAATCAAACAAGCACTCCTAAGAAAATTTTGAACTTGAAATGAATTAGAAGTGAAAGGAAGATGAAGGAATGGAAAACAAATCAAGAATGAATCACCTAATCGAGCTTGTTGAAATTGGACATACACGACCAAGTGATGGTGTTTCACGGTTCGTATAAGTTTTCACAGGCCGTATAAGTATTTCACGATCAACAAATGGCTTTGCACGAACTTAAGACCCTCTTTCACGAACCACCTTCCTTGGACTTTCACGGTCCGTAAAATATAATATGGCTCGTATAAGTGGTCGTGTAACAAGACCAACTTAGGAAGAATGTTGATTTTTGGGGCCAAGTTTCACGGACTGGGCTTCTCAACTTTCACGGACCCAAACTTGAGTTTCACAGACCGTATAATATTTTATGGTCCGTGGAACTCATCCATATAAAACTATCTCGGAAAAACTTCAGTTGGCTCGGGATTTGTGCAATATTCTTCGATTTTGCTGACCTAATGGGACCCAACCAACCTAGAACTTTCCTTTCTTAGCCCAACAAACACTTTTCTTGATTTACTTGGGAAAAATTTGGATCTAACTTTCCCTTTTGGGTATTCTTCTTAAGATGAAGATATGAATGTCTTCAAGAACATGAAGAACATTCAAATTTTCAAGTACCTTAATTCCAACTCCTTTTTGCTCCAATTTTCAGATCTAAGATCCTTATCACTTGGAGAACAAAGCCCAATGGTTATCAACCTTTTATTTTACCAAATTTTCAACACCCACCAAATGTTCTTCAACTTTTTCAAAAGCTTCAACTCAAAAATGGTGGATTCTTCAATATTGACCTGATTGATACGAAATTTGAAGATTTAAAACCCTAACATACTAAGGAACAAGAATCTAATGGCAAAACAACAAAACAAACACAAAATTTTTGGGGTTTTTTTTTCTTTTTCTAGGATATGTAATTTTTTTTTTTATAGTAACAAACCCTAGGCTAGATTTGATAGAACAAATCTAATCTAAGCTCTGATACCAATTGATACAAGAACGGAAACGAAAATAATAATAAAATGCAAGAAATAAAAGAGATAGATAATTTGACACAACTTAAGACCTAATTTAACAACCAAAGTTATAGAAAACTAAGACCTCTAAATTAACAATAAAAGAAACACCAAATTCCTTGGATGACCAAGGGGATTTGAAATTCCCTAATAACCAATCCTCTCAACAATTACTCAATCAAAAGCTTCACAAGCTCTCAACTCTCAAAAGTTTTACAACAGCAAATATAAATATTCAAAATAGTCTAACCCTAGGGAAATTTTTAAGTCTACCACTTATACTAGGATAATAAGGAAGACAAGCTAGCTATTACAAATATACCCTTAATGCAGTAAGGGCCTTGTTTGGTTGGTCTTCCTTGGAAATGAAACTCGAAAAAGGCTTGCATTTAAGTATTAGCCTCTTTACATGCATGGCCATCTTCATCACTCTTCTCCATTCCATCCTCACAAGTAATCTTCCACACTTGGGATCCTTGGTATGGCGCTAATGCATGCTCACGAGCGCATATCTTCATGTACAACCCTTGTGTTGTTTGGAGCTTCTTGACTTGACTCCGCATAGGTGATCTTGGGGCAATGATGATTGTATCACAAGCAATGTAATGATAGTCTTTACCTTGTTTTTAGTTGCGTGTGGTGTTTTTTATCACGTTAATTGATTTCAAGTGGTGACATATGGACTTTTTTGATTCTTGATCATTGAAGAACACGTTTCTTGAAAATATTTTTTTTTATTTCATACCCAGCACCCTAATTGTTATATCCCGTATTTGGTACAATGGGATATTCCGAGTAAATCGCGGAAAGTTAAGGACAAGGTTATATTTTTCGGTTTTGTTAAGAATGCATAAGTTGCATATTCATCTTTTATTGGTATGGAGCATTAAGGGTAAAATTTGGAATAAGAAAAAACTAGGGGCTAAAAGTTGAAAAAAAAAATTCATGAAGTGACCAAAAGGCCAAGGTGGCCGTGCATGTTGGAGTAGGCCCCACCCATGGTTGGCCAATATTTTTATGCCATGAAATGGCACATGTGTATACCATATATTTGTGGGAGCTATATATATATATGCATGGAGTGAAAGATCACAAATTCATTTTTTTGTGACTTAAGAAAATTCTAGAAAATTGGAGAAAAAAAGGGAAGCATGACCGGCCATGTGCATATATATATATATATATATATATATATATATATATATATATATATATATATAAGTGGGGACAACACAAGGCACCACTCATCATTCTTCATCCTAGAGAATTCAAGAAACATGAAGAAAAAAAAGGAGAGGCATTCGGCCAAGGGGGCTGGCCGAATATGTCCCCCAAGTATTGATCAAGAAAAAATTATTCCTTCAAGCTTTCCTACTAATTGGAGGGTCCTCTACAACGTGGAGTAGTCGTTGGAGCGAGTGAATCGTTCGTTGTTGCCATGAACACCCTAGCCGAGTGGAAAAAAGTTAAGTGAAGAAGGTGAGGTTTGATCTTCTTTACATGTTTTATAGGTGTTTGTGCATGTTGTGATATGTGGAAATGAATGAAACCATGAAGTTATGCTTGTGGAAGTTTGGCCGTGTTGGTGTGTATGATGTAGGAGAAACGAACTAATGTTATTTAGTATTCTAGTTGATGTTGTTGTGGATTTTATGATGTAAAATGAAGGCTTAATGGTTCAAGATTGAAGCCGTAATTGTGTGGGCCGTTTGGAAGCTAATGTGATTATAATATGCTTTCTTGAATTTATGGAAATAATGTTGTAGACGTGTGGATTATTGATGTAGTTCATGAATTTGAAAGGAAGAAATGTGTTGTTGGTGTTTTCTTGAACTTGAAAGGTTTCGGGTTCCATGGTGTATTGGAGGGATTGTTTTGAATATTATGCGGATTGTTTAGAATGATCTTGAATCTTGATTGAATGGTTTCGAATTAATACTTGAATGTGTAAGCGTCGATCTTGACTTGAATGTATGTAGTTGGATTGAAAATAAATGGAATGTCGTCGAATTATGTGGAAGAAGAATTACTAATGTTAGAATGCGTTTTGAATAAATTATTGATGTTGTTTATATGGTTGTTGGTATTGTTGTTGAAGATTTGGCCGAGTTGAATTCTCGGGGTTGTTGAAGTTATAGGGGAAATGCTGCCCAAATTTCGGTAGACAAAGTGTTATTTGGAATTGGATTCCTAAGTGCTCATGGCTAAGGTTTGGTGTCCAATGACGTATTGTAGATCGTGAGAAGTCGAGACTAAAGTTCGAGTTAGCTTAGGAAGCGGACAAGGTATATGAAGCTTATCCTTCTTTTCTTTTGGCATGTCCTAGACGTAAGTAAGTTACGATATGTTATGAGCTTTGGGGGTAACTCTATTCTTAGAGTCCGAATATGTTTACGATTCTTATTTGCCTCTTGATGTTGACATTCTTCATATGGTTGGACTACGGTCCTTAAGTCTTATGTATGATTAGATTTCAAATGTTGCAAAAAGAATTTTTGTTCTTAAAAGATTCTATGTCTAAAAATGCCCGTAACTTTCATAGACAGAACCGGATGGCTTTGATATGCTCATAAATAATCCTATAACGTATAAGGCCCGTAACTTTCATAGGCGGGCTCAGATTGATTTGACATATGACTATGATCCCTACGGTCTTTTGATATGCTTATGATGTTTGCTATGTTTCCGAGTGGCGTCCGAAAAATATTTGAGGTAACTTTTGTCCCGATTTTCGAATGACGATTCGTTTAGCTCACTTCATTGAGTCTTTGTAAATGATTTATGTGCATATGGTTTCTCACTACTCTGCTCGTGCCAAGCTCAATGTGTCTTTCACTGCGTCCCGGGCCAGGGCATGTATTCGTGCAATTCCATTGCATTATTCACCGCGTCCCTCACTAGAGGGCCGGGGCACGTTATATTTACCGCGTCCCTCACTAGAGGGCCGGGGCACGTTATATGATATGATGATATGGGGGAGGCGGCCAGGATGGCATATGATGATTCCTTTTACCGAGTCCCTCATTAGAGGGCCGGGACACGTCATGCATCTGCATTTACCGCGTCCCTCTCTAGAGGGCCGGGGCACGTTATATGTTCATGCATATGATGATTTTACTTACCGAGTCCCTCACTAGAGGGTCGGGATACGCTATATGTTTATACTATGATTATATGACATTGACATGCATGATATATGTTTTCAAAGGCAAGTCTTATGATTTTCCATATTCTTTACTTCAGTATGATTTCGCTTACGGTATTTCATGCTTTACATACTCAGTACATATTCCGTACTGACCCCCTTTCTTCGGGGGCTGCGTTTCATGCCACGCAGGTCCACCCAGATGAGTAGATGATGTTAGTAGAAGATGTTCCAGCTGGATTGGCGAGCTCCATTTCCTCCCGGAGCGCTGCCGAGTCAGAGCGCTATTGTTATAGTATCCGGAGTTATGTTAGAGACTTTGCAGACAGTGTCGTGTATATAAGATGTCAGTTTTGTAAGCGGCTATATAAGCCGATATATTATTATGCGATATGTTGCAAATTTCATATGTTACAGATTTTATACGATTATAGACTTCATTTGATTTGAAAAAGTAAGAAAAGCATATTTGATTTCCGAAAACCTTTCATGATGTATTTATGTTATGATTTAAGGGCCCAGCACGATTTTGAGTATAGCGAGAGTCAGCAGGTTCGCTCGGCCCTAAGTAAGGGTCGGGTGCCCATCACGCCCTATCGAAAATTAGGGTGTGACACTAATTTTCTTTCCATCATTTTATCCTTAATATTTACTTGTTTTAAATTATTCAAGAGTTATTTTGATAGTTCAAATCGTCATCTTTCACTTCGTTTTGGAATCACTTAATTCCTAGACCTATAACACACGAGTTACGTCGGTTTCTTGTATTCTGCCCATCAAGTTGCTTCAAGATCAAGATCCTGGCCGATTGGTTCTCTGTTAACTCGAAGAATCACATCAAGAACCTTTTATCCCAAATCAATTCACAAGGTTTCTAAGCTTTGTGGAAGAATAGATTCTTGCTTAATGAATGATGGATGACCCAAAACAAACGGACAAGAGGCAATAAACTTGCAATGAAGTTAAAATGAACAAAGCTTGAAAGAATTGGTACAAAGGAAATAGGACTCAAGAACTAATTAGAATTTAAGTAAGAACAATTACTAAGTGTTAATTAGCTTGGTGAATTAAAGAAATGAGATGGAAAGAGACAAACAGAGTTCAACACTTAGAAAAAAAATGAAATGAAACCGTGTTGAAGAACAAACTTGCAGTGAAAATTCGGGTACAATTAAAGGGTGTGGCTTCGTATATGGGTTGTATATAGCATGAAATGTGACCCTGCAAATGGTCAAAGAGGTCCCACAAGTGGTTAGAACCACGTGGGTGGGTTTTAGAAGGGACGTGGATGGTACTTTGGGCACGTTTTCGGGTGAATACAGGTGGGGTGGGTGCATGGCCGAGAGTTGGAGGTGCGTGGGTGGCCTTTGGCTACGTAATGGTGGCGTGGCCGAGGGTGGCGGAAGTACGTGGCCCATGCAAAAGTATGTTGGCAAAAACGAGCGAATTTGCTTAGTTTCTTAGCTACATGGCCGAGACTCCTAATTTACGTGGCCCACGTGGAATAACGTGGGTGAACCAAGCAAGCTCCCCAAGTGTTTTCTTGCTCTACATGGCCGACCACGTGGCCAGCTACATGGGCCGCGTAGCTGACATGGCTACATGGTCCACTCCCCTTTTCTTTTTTCTTTTTTTTTGACTTCTTTGGCCCAACACAACCTAGTATTTCCTCTTTTTGGGCTAACAAACACTTTTTCACAATTTGTACTTGAAAATTTTTGATTAAACATTCCTTTTTGTTGTCTTCTTCCTTATGAGGATATGAATATACTCAAGAATAATAAGAACACCCAAAATTCAATGTACCTCAATTTCAACTCGTATTTGCACTAAATTTTAGATCTAAGCTCCCCTTAACTAGGAGAACAAAGCCCAAATTAACCTCAATTAAGCCCTAAATCAACAAGACCCACTTTGAGTTCTTCACAAACTTGAAGGTCTTCAATGGTGATTTCTCAAAACTTATCCAAACTTCTTCAAATTTGATATCTTGATGGATTTGGCCACAAGGAACGCAATTCTAACCTCAAATCCACCAAATAGCAACAAATTTTTGGATTTTTCTTTTGGAATTTCAAATTTTCTATTTTTTTTTTGGGGATTTTCAAATAAGATGAACTTAGGATTAAGAATTGTAGAAACAATCCTTTAACCTAAGCTCTGATACCAAATGATACGATTCGGCTTGCAGAAGACACAAATTCAAACAACAAATATGCGAAAACTAAAGATATGAAGAAATCAAAGATGAGAAGTGAAGAAAAGGGGATGAGAATAGAGGGATAGAGTAAGACCCAATTAGTAAAGAAATTATAAGCAAACTTAGGTATATGAAACCCAAACCCTCCTAATTGATTCCTACTAACGAACCTATACTATTGGAAATTCAAGGCAAGAGTTTATTAAATGAATCCACAAATGAGCAACTCTTCATGAAAAATTAAGGATAAGGATTTTCAATAGCCAACAAAGGAATCCACCTTAATTAACTATCAACGTCATTAATCACAAGGATTAACACTAACAATTAGAGTTAAAAACTACCACTAGATAACTAGCTAAACAAACTATCACTCATATGAATTTCATCATCATTCAAAAAATCCCTTAATGAAATAATGAAGTGTAGTATTTCTACTACTAGGCCAAAGAAGACTAAATAGCTTATTACCAAAATATCCTTAATAAAGTAAGGGCCTTGTTTGGTTGTCTTCTCAAAGGATGATGGCTTGTCTTTAAGGAATAGCCTCTTTGCATATATAGCCACCTGTCACGACCGAATCGGAGGGCTGCGACGGGCTCCCGGTGCTAATCCACCCGGGCACCTCTTATCATACTCTCACATTTATATCTAGGTGAGCCACATAGCTAAATCATACTTTCTGTCACGACCCAACTAGGGGCCGCGACAGTACCGATACTTATGTACCGGCACCCCGCATATGCCCCGCTCTTATTACTAAGTGGGCCGTTTGAACACTGGCATTTTTTCCCACAACATCGCCGATAATAGCATACATGTAAACGAGTAGTAATGATCAAGCAGCTTTGGCATATCACACGGCGACAAAGACAACTAGGTTATGAACATCGGCGTACATATATCCGTCTACGAGCCTCTAAACAAAATACATGTGATTACAAGTAGTGAAAACTTGCGTTTCAAATATATACATAAGAGTAGTACCCAAAATAGTAGCTCTCGGAACAACTGGAGCGCCTTTCAATGTACAGCGGGAAAAGCTCCACAGGAGTCGAGCCCGTCAACTGTCGACTGCAACGTGGCATGAGACGCGGCCCCGAAAAAAAGGGGTCGGTACGAGCGTTGTACCGAGTATGTAAGCCATGAAAAAAAAATAAGACAATGAAACATGTAACATGTGAGCAATAACAATCATGTGGGTCCAAAGATCATATAACGAAATAAAAGGATAATCAGTAGCACTAAGTGCCTTTTATTGGATGTCATGCTTGCTTATTATAAACTTTTGCTCAAAACATTTCATATTATATACATGTGAAAATAACAAGTCATGTCGCCGAAATACGTCGGCTTCCACGTGTGTCCCGCGTCCGGCATCCCGCGTCCGGGATGGAATTACGCCAACCGAGGAGTGGCAATGCGTCTATAGCGCAACGAGTATCCATTCCCCAAAATTCCCCATTTTCATATACATATCATATACATGTCATATACATATCATATAAGCACATGCATAAGAACCCAAAGAAGGTCATGTGTCTATCGGGGTGACGTAAGGTCGGTAGCCCCCGATTACCTTATGGAATAACCACGGTCACTTCGTCTCACCTTGAAAGAACAAGCATTATAAGACGAGACTAGCAATGAATAGCAATACCACAAGAAAACTTAAAACAGGATTATAAGGCTTCGATAAAACAAGTGATGGGAATCCGGTATGCACGTATATCGAGACTCGAGTGACAAACATGAAAACACGGTCATTATGTCCCATTGGGTCATCCATGAAGGTTTCAAGACGTTTCAATTTCATTTCCAAAGGTTTCGGACGTTTGAACATTTCCTTTCCTTAAAGTACAAGTTTTGGGTTCAATTCTACTGAATGAATAGTGATTAATTTTAGGTGTCGTTTCCGAGGGGTAGGACCTTTCCCGTGGGTCGGATTTCGACCTATACTAACTAAGACATGCCAAATGAAGGAGAGGTAGGCTTCACATACCTTTTTCGCTTTGTACACGTCTCCAAA
>NW_026719292.1:0-12185 GCF_029784015.1 Lycium ferocissimum | reverse complement strand
AGTTCACGGAGAAGGAAGAATCGAGTGTGGTAGATGGTTGTGTGTCACTTAATGACTGAAAAATCATGATTGAGTATTCTTCATCATTTATAGAGTGAGGATGAAGAGGAGCGTATGAGAGAGAGATGAGCGGGACAGAGGAGAAGTGGAGGGAGCGTGAGAGAGAGAGAAAAGGAGAGGGGGTGTGCGGCTGTGAGGGTGAAAGAGAAAAGAGAAAGAGAAATTAGGTTAAGATGTTGAGATGTAGTCAAAAAAATAATAATAATAATAATAAAGAAAGAAATATGTGGAGCCCATTAAAGAAAAAAGGAAAAAGAAATCAGGTTGTGGGGAGATGTGTAGCGTGAGATGAGAAAAAAAGATAGCTTTCCTTTTTTCTTTCTTTTCTTTTTTCTTTTTTTTTCTTTTAGGGATAGATAGCTATTATCAAGATTTTATCCATTGTAAAATAATATTTTGATGAAATAAAAATTATAACACGTCGTTTTAAAATACGAGCTTCAAAATGAGTCCAATATTGATATACTTCCGAGCAATTGTTTATGAGGTGAAAATTGTTGATCCTTTCTCCTCTATTTAATTATTCTCGGGCTTCTAATTTAATAACTAACAAATATATATTATGTCAAGATAATTAATAGTTAATATGTAGAAAAATAAGGATTTAGCAAAGTGTTTTCTTGTAATTGATTTGACGGGTCCGAACCCAAAAATGAAACGATGACAAACATTTAAAATTTGTGATAAAGTAATGCTCATAATGTTGAAAATAACAGTAGGGATATTAATAGTAGTAGCAATGAAAATAGTGAAAAATAAAGTATTTAACTCATCAGTAAATTTAGAAAAACCCGAGTAAATTAAATCAAGGAGGGACAAAATTGGGTGTCAACACCTGTTTGAATCAGTTTAGCCGTTTGATGGGTTTCGCTTAAGGTGATTTTGGTGTTTAAAGTCACAGCAATTCCTTGTGCCACTCTTTTTTATTCGTTTTGATTTTCAATGCGTATTTGGGTTCTATGTTTGTATGATTAGAGTGTCTTAGTTTTAAGTTGACGCTATGTTTAAAGTTTGTTGTGTTCGATGTCGTAAAATATAAAGGTCATATTCAAATTTCTTTCGATATCGGTCGTTGTTCATGTTAGTATATGTAATGTTTCACTTGAAGATCTCCACTTGATGTTCATGTGAATTATTTCTTGTGATTAGTTAGACTTAGTTTAATTCTACTCAAGTAAAGTAATTGGTTCGTCTAGTGTATTAATCATTTTGTTTGATGATGGTTGGTTTAGATTGAGCATCAAAATCCGTTTATATGTTTGATTAAGAATCTATGTTTAATGTTAATCTATAACTATATGCTTTCGCTTTCAAGCATGCTTATTGTTGAAGTATGGTTCAATGCATTAGATGTCAATGGTAATGATAGTCTTAAAATCATGTTATTAACCTATATGTTCAGGTTTAGATGATTTTTCTTGATAATGTTTGGTTCTAATTATTTGCTCTGCTTAACATCAGGATCTGTTTAAAAGGGTAGCATAATTTCCTTGTTCAAAGTTCGTAACCGCCTCGCTTACGTGTTTATTGTCTCGTATTCTGTTCGGTTTAGTGACCATGCTTAAGTTTAGTTTAATGGCATTATCTGCTTAGTGTGGTATTCTTGATTTGGTTAGCATGGTTGTCGTATGGCTCAGCCCCTATTTAGTCATCTTTGTCCTGAGAATGATGTTAGTTTCTTGCTCAAAATCTAATGAATCAAATCTCTGTCATGTTGTTAAGTAAGATTAAAACGTCGTTCCGTGTTTAGACTATATTTAGATGTTCCTTTAGATGTTCGATGAGTTCTGGAACTGGTATTTTAGCCATTTTGCTGGTGTATTTTGGGGACTAAACTATAATGTTGTTCCTCGTCGAGTAGTTATGAGTTATATTTGTGAATTTGAGTCATGACTAATCTTTGAGTTTAGGTTGTGCACTTTTGAATTGCTATTGAATTTTTTCTTTTTGGCCGAATACCCGCCGATTGTTAGTGAAAATTGTTTTGTACTAACATAAGTTGATGTTTTCTTTTTTTAACACGGTAGGAGAATATATCAAATGAATTAATCTTTGTTTTTCTCTAGCTAAAGTAACCGCATTAATGTACTATTGTTTGTTTCCTTCCCATGCGTACTTTGCCGCCTATTTCTTCTTTTTATACATCCTTATGAATGTGTATACATGAGATATGTCTAAATATACACGGTTATACATAAACTACTGATTTGTAGTGAGTTATATTTGACATGTTTTAGCTTCATTTGTTGATCGTATACTAATCCTTTTCTTTCGTTTCTTTGCATGACTATCGCATACGAGTCGCTCGGACTCGTCTCCTCCCGCATTTGGCGTTGGGCTAAAAGCCCAACATAACATAACTCCTCCTGTGTCATCCCAATCCGCAACCAAACAAGAAAACAAAATCAACAAAATCTGGGCCAAAGCCCAATAGGAAGGAATGACATCAGCTTCAACATAAAGAAAGATAATCGGGCCGAAGCCCAATAACATGAACAAGCCGGCGGTTGGGCCCTAATACATGGGCCAAACCCATTTACTCTTTACTCTCTTCCTTATTTTTATTGTTGTGTATTTCTATTTGCTTTGTATGACTAACATTTTATCTTTTTTAGTAACTTAGATAAATTCTAGACATTTAAGGGGTTTAGTTTAGTAATGGGTAGTTAATTCCACAAGTTACATTCACTTCTATTTTATTCCAAACTAATTACAGTATCTATAACATTTATTTGAATAATTGATTTTTTTTTTAATAGCATGACTATATGTTTTAAGCTAAAAGAACCAAAATTTACTCTTATTATCTTAGAACACTCGAAATACATATTTGTTAAAACATTAATATTAATCTTGCAATAACTCTTTTAAACTTGCTAGTAGGCATAAGCCACTTTCCAAATAAATACAAACTTTACACATCCCGTTTCTTTTAATTTATGTATAACTAAACTCTTTTATACAATCACTATTTTTCTATAAGTTTTATTTTAAACAACATTCTATTTCTACCTATAACTTTAACAATACTTTCAAGATTATTTTCTTAAATATTTAAAATATTATATCTACACACTTAGCCTAAATAACTATTAAGTCTCATTTCGATTAACCATTATTAATGGAACCTCGAGGATGCCTAATACCTTCCCTCTAGGTTAGTTGAACCCTTACTCAGAATTTTGGTTTCGTGGACTTTAAAAATTAAAATCAACTTTAGATAATTACTTTAATAATTTTAGGTGCCCTAATTAACCATAAATAATTAGGTGGCGACTCCCTACTTTAATTAACCCCGGAATTACCGGGATGTTGTAAACTATTTTGACCCTGGTTAAAATAGGGTATGACAGCTACTACTGCGGATTACGCCGTGAATGGAGCATAGGTACCATGAGTCAAATATGCTCATGAATGAGCTTGAGCAATCGGGGGCACCCAAGCCACGTCGATTCTTTCGTGATGGAACGCGAGGATATAGGTAGAATATGAGATAGCTGTGAAACAAATTCGAAAGGAGAATAATAGATGTTGGTGAGACGTTGTAGGTACTATATCCTTAAGCTCGGCGAAGAACAAGCCGCAAAGAACAAATCGCACGCTAACAACATGAAAGAGCAAGTGTTTTAGCACACGAACTTTACAAATCGGATGATGACACGCCTAACGAACTCCTTAGACCAACTATGTGTTATGTTTTTTAATTTTCAATTATAATGTAATTTTATGTTCATTCAATAAAGTGTTGTGTAAGTTCTATCCAACAATAATCGTTAAATTAAAGACAAAATTAAACTATACAATACGAACCGTTTATATTTTAAAGTAAGGACGACAACATATTATCAAGGACAACAACATATTATTGAAGATTACATAAGATAACAAAGATTACATAAAATAACAATAACATAGAACTCATGAAAAAACTTAACAGTAAACAAGCAACAACAACTACTGAGTACGATTGGGGCAACGATTTTTGTTATGACCGGTTTGGTTCGCAAGTTCCACACCCTCCTCGCCATGCGCGCCAGGAGCAATATCCATTTCATTCCTCCTTCTAGTTGTTCTATGGGCTCCAGAAGTTCGCTCGTATGCAAGTGTTTGCAATTAAACAGAAGGGACTTGCAGGCCAATATGCCTCATCACCCAAGGGAGAAAACTTTCCACTGTATGTTTGCTTGTAATACCTACAACTGTAGTACTTGCTAACATAGTCCTTAGGCTGAATTTTACGGATCCGACAGAATTTAATTGCATGGGAACATGGCATGTGGTAGTTTTTCCATTTCCCACACGAACATTTTTTTCCATTCTCGCAGACTTTATGGACATTTCCACCCTTACCTTCGTGTGCAAATGTCGAATCTCGAAGACCCCAAATACAATGTAGTTCATCATATCAGTGTGCATGGCGGCCCTATCCCAATATTCATGGAACTTTATCAACACCGGGCGGCCAAGTCTTCTTATTTACCATTAGCAAGAGCAAATAAGGGCGCTTTCTTTAACAAAATGATCAACAAGATTTTTAAAGGTCAAGCGAACCATGGCAAGTATAAGCAATCCACGGGTTTTCTTCAATAAACCATTGTAAGACTCAGAGACATTTGTCGTCATAGCCCCCCACCTATAACCACCGTCCTTATACAATGTCCATTTTTCCTTCGTGTTCGCTTAACCACATATGCGCCGGCAGTGACAAGGTTTTGATTTGTTGCATCCTCATTTGGTATTTCTTCTTTTGGTGCTCGTAGCAGCCAACCACATTAGCTTCTCAAGATCGAGTTAAGAAACTTTTTGTTAAAGTTGCTTTTTAAATGTCGAACACAAAATCTATGATGTGTGGTGGGTGGTCAGAACCATTCATGTGTCATTACACATTGCAAGATCCCTTGATGACGGTCCGAAATTAGTCCAATGCCTTTTCTATCACAAACAACATGTCTCCATAATAAACTGAGAAACCAAGTCCATGACTCATAGCTCTCACGTGCAACTATAGCATATGCAAGTAGGAAAATATTTCCGTTTGCATCAATGCCAACAGAATCAACAATTTCATCTCATACTTACCATAGACATGGGTGCCATCTATTGAGATGACCGGCCCCAACTTTTGAATCCATCGATACTTGGTTTAAAGGCCCAAAAGATACTTGAAGATGTGTTCGCCTTGCATTGTAGTTGACTCGTGTGTCCACTCAACAATAGTGCCCGGATTGAAATGTTCTAGGGCAGCCATGTATCGAGGCAATGCCCTAAAAGAACCTTCGAAATCACCATACACCATCTCAAAAGCTTTCTTACGCCCTTTTTGCGCTTTTCTATAACTAGGAGTATAGTGATGAATGCCTTTTATAGTTTCCTGAACAAACTTAATATTGATTTGTGCATTGATCATAACATATGGTATCAACGAAGTAGCAATCATGTTGCTATTCAAATTGAAATGATCCTCTGTATAATCATCTGTATCACAATTATGTGGCTCAATCATTTTTCCCGCTTTCCACATACCACTTCCGATCAACGAAAAACGGATCATCCAACTACAACCTTCCTCATGCCGCTTGCAAATAAACTTCCAAAATGTACCTTTGGCTTGATCTCGTTTTATATTCTTTTTTGTGGGCTATATTATAGAGTCTCACCGCACCTTTCATTTGCTTGTTGTTGTGAAATAACATACCTATTTGCATGTACAAGAAAAAATATCAATTCTTAATTACACCAATTAAAATCACAAAAATCAAAAATAATAAATTATTAAAAAAATTAGTCGCACCAAACTAACTCGATTTGATAACTTTAGGATTACCGGAATTTCAAAGTGCAATTCAATGCACTGCTTATCTCTCATGTATGCAAAATCTTCCGGTTCTACTTCTTCCGTATTATCCAAATATGGCATCACATTTGAATGATAATTTACACTAACATTACGTCGGGGGCCGCAACATCTTCATCGAATCGTCACCGCCGCGACGATTGATCATCGTCCGTCCCTTCATGATCTAATGGACTATCACTATCCGACTCATTTATTATATCATTAGCTAAATCGTTATTGCTCACAATTTGTGTGAGCTGAGTCAATGTGGGGTTATCTTCAAAATTGTTATGCCTATAAATAAGAAAAATTCATAGAATTTACAAGTCAAATACAATTATACAATCCATGAATAAAGTGAATAAAATATGATTATATTTACCTATCACTGTCCAATTCGCTTGGGCCAGATGAAGGGTGTCGTACATTACAATTCAAATTATGCAACAGCGTAGTAGTATTATTTGGTCCACCCGTCTCACAATTCTGTCCACTCCAATCAAAGTTATGATCGTGCGTTGAAGCCATACCATCATACTGTCTACCATAATTAGTTGTATCATTTGACTGACTACCAAATCCTACAATTGTTTGTTGTTGAACTACACCCTTGAAAAACCAATATTCAAACTTGGGAGATAGGTAGTACCTCCAAAATCGAACTCATTGTCGGTCGGTATTTCGACTTGGGTAGAGCGTTGAACCGTAGCATACATGTCAAGCGCCGCTATGCATATGTGATTTTTAAAATCTCGGACAACGAAGAAATGACGATAAAGATTCATCGTCCGTAATTGGCATCTCACCATAAATTGGTGAACCATCTACTGTAAATGAACTTGACATCGTCCGGTTATAACCACCGACAATTCAGATCATTTACGAACATTTTACTCCTTAAGACGCGTTGCATTACGATCATATTTTAGGGAAATTGGAAACCTTTGCCCTATTTCAGACCACGGTTGTATCTAACCGAACTTGCTTCATACACAACTTCACCACCCCAAAATAAATACACTTTAACATGAGTTTCCGTCATCTTTTATGAAATATATGAGAGAAAAAATAAAAGTTGAAGGATATGAAACAGATAAGAGAAAAACAATAGATGAAAGATATGAGATGGATAAAATAAAATTGAAAGACGAAGGATATACCATAGGTAAAGATAGGACAATATTTATAAGCGAGAAAAGTAAAAAATTCGCAAATTAAGTCACGAAATGTAAAAGATATTATTTTGACAACTATTCAATACTCGTCCGAAATCGATTGAACCAATAGAAATGAACAAAAATATTTAATAAATACGAAAATTGCATGTGGGGTTTAGACCTTCGCACCATGTATTTTTCTATAAATAGTCTTCCATAATACCTCATTCATCTCACCACGCTAAAACAAACTCTTTCAAAATGTCATCGTGGAATCCATTCTTCTGGCAACGCGGCCCCATGACGTATCACCCAGGTGACATTTTTGAGTCAATGGGTAGGAAATGGGTTTTGGAACGTGAATTTGAGTACTCGCTTATCCGAGCGAGCGCTACAATAGACAATACATTAGCAAGACGAGGAGAGAATGGAACTACCGCCCGGATGAAGCTCATAATATCGAGACCGATTTAAGAAGTCGTGGCCTACATCGTCCAAAACGCCGTGCAATAGGCATGCCACTCACATCACCCCAAGAATTGAATCTTGCTTTGAACCGCATTCGCGAAGAAAATAATAGGATGCGTTTGCGATGGTTGCGTTAGAGGGACACAAGATGATTGGGGTTATATGTTACCCCCCGATTGGAACTCGATCGCGAAATGTCTGATGAAGATGATTTTCCATAAGCATTTTCTGTTGTTATGTCGGCTAGTTAAGTGTTGTATTTGTACCTTTTTCATTTTTCAATGTTATTTCAATTTGAATTTCAACTAAATAAATCCGACTTCATTAAAAATATAAACGATATCTTATTAATGTAAATATTCTAATATTCGTCGGCCTCGTGAATGACGCTAATGCTATCGTCTTCATCTTCATCTTCATCTTCCTCTCCATCTCGTCCATCTTCATTATCGAGTGAGCGATTTCCCCCATCCCATCCGAGAGCGTCGTAGTTCAAGCTCACAGCTCACACGGTCGTAGTCCAACTCCCTCTCCGCTTTATGTTTTTTTTTAAAATCATCCGTCGAAAAAAAAAATTTAATGCTATTTCGTTAGTAGTATCACGAAATACATAAAAAAAAAAAAAAAAAACAAATATTATTATATTTTCCTATTTCGTTTTTGTGTAAACGAAATAATTTTTTTTTATTTCGTTTAAAATAAAAAAAAAAAATTGTCCTATTTCGTTGGACTACCAACGAAATAGGATAAAAAATATATAAATTTTTTTTATCCTATTTCGTTGGTAGTCCAACGAAATAGACAATTTTTTTTTTTTAATTTCATTTTTTGTATGAACCAAATAAAAAAAAATTAATGCTATTTCGTTAGTAGTATCACGAAATACAAAAACAAAAACAAAAAAAAACAAATATTATTATATTTTCCTATTTTGTTTTTGTGTAAACGAAATAAAAAAAAAGAATTTTTCGTTTTTCACATAAAAAACGAAATTAAAAAAAAAGAAATTTTGTTGCATTTCGTTGGACAGTGCACGAAATGCAACAAAATTTCTTTTTTTTTTTAATTTCGTTTTTTATATGAAAAACGAAATAAAACAAAAAAAGAAATTTTGTTGCATTTCGTGCAACATTGCACGAAATGCAAAAAAAAAAAAAATAATAATAATTTGACTGAAATAATTCGGGTATGAACAGTAAGATGCGGGTATTTCGTTGGTTATCCAACGAAATACCCATTTTGGTTCAAAAAAAAAAAAGGCATACCATTTTGGTGTAATGGCTGTAAAAAGAAGCCATTTTGGCTCTGGACCCTAAGGAGTAAGATATATTATCGTGCAACCGATTGTGTGATTGTCAACGTCTTCGGGCTCAAAGACAATGATTCACAGGCCTCGAAGTTGATAATCTTCTGAAGAAGACGTGCATATGACATCTTAGGTGCAAATCCCACGTGGGAAAGAGAGAAGAGTGAAGTGCTATATGTAAGATAGTGCACAAGTTCATCACATAGTACGTGCGTTTTTTAGCTCAATAATAATTTAAAGTGGGTCAAAGAGAAAGACTGACAGACTTTTAGGCTGACAAGCTTCTAAGGAAGTGGTGCATATGATCCGACTCCTAAGGCAAATCCCACCTCGAAAGGAGGGAAGCATGAAGTGCTACATAATATAGTGCAAAAGTTCATCAAATGACACCTGCGATTTTGGGTTCAGTGATAATGTAGAGCGGGTCAAAGAGAAGGACGAACAGACTTCTAACTGGACAATCTTCTGAGGAAGGTGCATATGACCCCTAAGGCAAATCCCACCTCGGAAAGAGAGAAGAGAGAAGTGTTATATAAGACAGAGCACAAGTTCATATGGTACGCGTGCTTTTTGTCTCTATGATGGCGGATCCCTAAGAGGCAATCCGTGAAGTCATTTGGGCCAAAGTCAACAATATGTGTCATGAGTTTGGGCTGTGACGTGAGTGTGTGTGTGTGTAAAAAATTACTTAAATTTTAAAATACATTTTAAACCCATAATTTCAAAAATATAATGATTTTAGTGGCAAAAATATATAAATGCTAAACTCATCAAACTTAAATTTTTGGATCTGTTTCTGTCTCTTATTTATAAACTATCTCTAATGGTTGAAGTGTTAATTTGAACCTCAGCTACATAAAATTCTACTGTAACACCCCGTACCTTTAACCTAAGCTTTGACCATGATCCTAGATTTAGAAAACCAGATAAAGAATGTGGGAATTTGAAATTTCCTCTTCAGTTGTAAGACGGTGGTTTATGCCATGAACAGTGACCGTATTTCAGTATACGGCCCGTATTTCAAGTCGTGAACTGGTAGCAAAGATTTCTGAGCATTCTAGAATTTGACACTTAGAAGTTACATCGTTAAATACGGACCGTATTTCAAAATATGGCCCGTATTTCAAAACGTATTTGGAATTTGGGAAAACTTCCTTGATGAAAGTTGTAGATCTTTGAAATACCTTTCCAAAGGTATATTGCCAAGGGGTAAACGGATATCCGTGCAAAGAGTTATGACCATTTTACCGAAGAGACGCAAAGTACCATACGGAATGCGGACTGTATTAAAATACGGCCCGTATTTCAAAATACGGCCAGTATTTAACTGAGTGTAAAATTCAATTTTCCGTAACGTATATATTCGTCCATATCAGTTCAAATCATTATTTTTCATTCCTTCAAGCCCTAGAACGACTCCTCCTACCCTCTTCCATCATCAAGAACACCAAGGTAAGCCTACTCTAATTATTCCAACTCAATTCTAACATATACTCTAATAATGTAAGCAAGAAATCATTGTTCCTAATCTAGGGTTTTCGAGGAAACCCATCTCAAGGTTCAAGAATCAAGATTTAGGAAATTTTCTCCAAAATTCAAGTTTTGGAGCAATTAAGGTATGTAGAACTCGACATACATGTGAATCTCTACGTTCTTCCCCATGCTCCGTTTCTTGATATCCATGAAGTTCAAATCCTAGGGCAAGTAAACCCAACATATTGGTAGCCCGTATTTATGTATTTATGTACATGAATTTTGTATCTATATTCATTATTGTATTCCTAATCTTCCATTACGGTTATTAGGAACCCTAGCTTAATCCATGATCATGAATTCTTCCTCATGTGTTCTCATTATGTTTATATGAAAATTTATGATTTTATCTAGCAAGTTACAAGCATGTTTTCAAGTCAATTATATATATAATTATGAACTATTGTTATTACTCATGAATCAAGAACATGTTTGCAAGACTATGACAAGTTATCTCATGAAACCATGTTATAAGTTATTTGACGAAAATCATGGGCTTCTTAGCCAATTATATCATGTTCATGTTTTTGGGATTTGCTTAGTTAACCGAGAAGGCCTTGATATAGCCCGAAACTACGTAGCCACCGTAGGATAAGGGTTGTCAGCAAGGAGGCAACACCTTCATTATGCAGCTTTGATCCTTACATGCTTATTAGTACTTAAATCTCATATCCCTAGCAAGGCGCGAGTGTTCGCTGGTAGGACGCAAGTACCGCATCATGTTGTCGGTTATACTATAACATTCCCCACGTTACAAGCAGTTTTATATACATGTATTTCCATTGATTTATCGTTTTCGACTTTACTCACGTTTTATGCTCATGTTCAAGTTACATTCGCCTTCACCATGTCCTATACCTATATTGTGCCATGTTCTTCATTTCAAATAGTGTTTTACATACTTCAGTACTATTCACTATGTACTAACGTCCCTTTTTGTTCCGGCCTCGCACTCACGGTGCAGTATACCGCTTTCATTTTCGTGAGCATACACCGTGCTGTAGGATCACCCCGCTATCGCCTTATCGCGAGCCCTACTCCTTGGGGGTTCAACATGGAGTTTGCATTAGTATTCGCTTACAGTCCGTAGTCATGTCCCGGTAGTTAGTATTCGGCATGTTTTTAGAGGTTTCATAGATGTTAGTCTACGTAGCCGCTATGTTTTCATGTACTATTACGTTTTCATGATTTTTCATGCTATGAGATAACTTCAAGACTTTATTCGCAAATTACATTTTCATGATTCATTTAAATTGCATCATATGGGACATATTGTTTTGACGCCCATGTTGACAAGCAAGCTGACGTAGGTTTCGCCGGGACACACGCAATAGCGTCCGAGCGGTCCGGTTACGCCAGCCATGGTTCGGAAGGCGCGACACCTACATAGTAGGAAAAGGAACCTAGGAGCTTAAAAAATAATTTCATTGTGCAAGAGGAGAACATATATATATCATCGTGCAACCAATTGTGTAATAGTTGCAGTGTCAACTTCTATTTCCCGCACTTCCCGTTCACATTGTCACCTTCTTCATCTTCTCTTTGGGAAATGTAGGCCTCTTTGGGGATTCATAGCCAAATTTGCAATATTCTTCAACATAGAAGAAACTTCCAATACCGTAGGCCTATCCAATGGTTTTTTTTGGACACATAATAGAGCAATTTGCATGCAATTTAATAGTTTGCAAGATGATGTTGTATCATCAAGTGACTCATCCATAAACTCCATGCCTTTACCATCTTTCCACATTTCAAATGCCTGGATCATTTTTTTAAAGTTAAATTAAAGTCGGCATCTTTAATTTATACAAGACAAAAAATTTCT